>NW_022437078.1:1748516-1829488 GCF_009761245.1 Sapajus apella
GGAATGCTTCCAGTTTTTGCCCATTCAGTATGATACTGGCAGTGGGTTTGTCATAAATAGCTTTTATTATTTTGAAATACATTTTATCAATACTTAGTTTATTGAGAGTTTTTAGCATAAAGGGCTGTAGAATTTTGTTGAAGACTTTCTCTGCATCTATTGAGATAATCATGTGGTTTTTTTCTTTGGTTCTGTTTATGTGATGTATTATGTTTATAGATTTGTGTATGTTGAACCAGCCTTGCATCCCTGGGATGAAGTCTGCTTGATCATGGTGGATAAGCTTTTTGATGTGCTGTTGCATTTGGATGCCAGTATTTTATTGAGGATTTTTGCATTGATGTTCATCTTGGATATTGGCCTAAAGTTTTCTTTTTTAGTTGTGCCTTTGCCCAGTTTTGGAATCAGAATGATGTCGGTCTCATAAAATGAGTTAGGGAGGATTCTCTCTTTTTGTATTGTTTGGAATAGTTTCAGAAGTAATGGTACCTGTATGTCTGGTAGAATTTGGCCCTGTCTGGACCTGGACTTTTTTTGGTTGGTAGGCTATTAATTGCTGCCTCAACTTAAGACCTTGTTATTGGTCTATTCAGGGTTTCAACTTCTTCCTGGTTTAGTCTTGGAAGGGTGTAAGTGTCCAGGAATTTATCTATATTTTCAGGATTTACTGGTTTATGTGCATAGAGTTGGGCATAATAATCTCTGATGGTAGTTTGTATTTCTGTGGAATTGGTGGTGATATCCCCTATATCATTTTTTATTCATATATTCGATTCTTCTCTCTTTTCTTTTTTATTAGTCTGACTAGTAGTCTGTTTTGTTGATCTTTTCAAAAAAACAGCTTCTGGATTTATTGATTTTTTTGAAGGTTTTCTTTGTGTCTCTATCTCCTTCATTTCTGTTCTCATCTTAAGTTATTTCTTGTCTTCTGCTTGCTTTTGAGTTTTTTTTTTTTTTTTTTTTATCTTGCTCCTCTAGCCCTTTCAATTTTGATGATAGGGTATCAATTTTAGATCTTTCCTCACTTCTCATGTGGGCATTTAGGGCCATAAATGTCCCTCTAGACAGTGCTTTAAATGTGTCCCAGAGATTCTGGTATGTTGTGTCTTCATTTTCATTGGTTTCAAAGATCATCTTCATTCCTGCCTTCATTTCATTGTTTATCCAGTTGTCATTCAGGAGCAAGTTGTTCAGTTTCCATGTGGTTGTGCAATTTTGAGTGAGTTTCTTAATCCTGAGTTATAGTTTGATTGCACTGTGGCCTGTTATACTGTTTGTTATGATTTCTGTTCTTTTGTATTTTCTGAGGAGTGATTTACTTCCAATTATGTGGTCAATTTTAGAGTAAGTATGATGTGGTGCTGAGAACAATGTATATTCTGTGGATTTGGGGTGGAGAGTTCTATAGATGTCTATTAGGTCCACTTGGACCAGATCTGAGTTCAAGTCCTGGATATCCTTGTTAATTTTCTGTCTCAATGATCTGTCTAATATTGATAGTGGATGTTAACGTCTCCCACTATTATTGTGTGGGAGTCTAAGTCTCTTTGTAGGTCATTAAGAACTTGCTTTATGTGTCTGGGTGCTCCTGTATTGGGTGCATATATATTTAGGATAGCTCGCTCTTCTTGTTGCATTGATCATTTTATCATTATGTAATGCCCTTCTTTGTCTCTTTTGATCTTTGTTGGTTTAAACTCCATTTTATCAGAGACTAGGATTGCAACTCCTGCTTTTTTTTGCTCTCCATTTGCTTGGTAAATCTCTTTCCATTTCTTTATTTTGAGTCTATGTGTGTCTTTGCATGTGAGATGGGGCTCCTGAATACAGTACACCAATGGGTCTTCACTTTTTTCAGTTTACCAGCCTGTGTCTTTTGATTGAGGCATTTAGCCTGTTTACATTTAATGTTAATATTGTTATATGTGGATTTGATCCTGCCATTTTGATACTAGCTGTTTGTTTTGCCTGTTAGTTGATGCAGTTTCTTCATTGAGTCATTGGTCTTTACCATTTGGTACATTTTTGCAGTGGCTAGTACTGGTTGTTCCTTTCCATGTTTAGTGCTTCCTTCAGGAGCTCTTGTAAGGTGGGTCAGGTGTCAACGAAATCTCTCAGCAATTGCTTGTCTGCAAAGGATTTTATTTCTCCTTCTCTTATGCAGCTTAGTTTGGCTGGATATAAAATTCTATGTTGAAAATTCTTTTCTTTAAGGATGTTGAATATGGGCCCTCACTCTCTTCTGGCTTGCAAGGTTTATGCCAAGAGATCCACTGTGAGTCTGATGGGCTTCCCTTTGTGGATAACCTTATCTTTCTCTCTGGCTGCTCTTAGTATTTTTTCTTTCATTTCAACCCTGGTGAATCTGACAATTACACACCTTGGGGTTGCTCTTCTTGGTGTTCTCTGTATTTCCTGGATTTGAATGTTGGCCTACCTGCTAGGTTGGGGAAGTTCTCCTGGATAATACCCTGAAGAGTGTTTTCCAGCTTGGATTCATTCTCCCTGTCACATTCAGGTACACCAATCAAGTGTAGATTAGGTCTTTTCACATAATCCCATATTTCTTGGAGGCTTTGTTCATTTCTTTCACACTGTTTTGTCTAATCTTGCCTTCTCTTTTTATTTCATTGAGTTTATCTTCAATCTCTGTTATTCTTTCTTCTGCTTGATCGATTTGGCTATTGAAACTTGTGTATGGTTCGCAAAGTTCTTGTGCTGTGTTTTTCAGCTCCATCAAGTTGTTTATGTTCTTTTCTAAGCTGGTTATTCTAGTTAGCATTTCTTTTAACCTTTTTTCAAGGTTCTTAGTTTCTTTGTATTGGGTTAGAGCATGTTCCTGTAGCTCAGAGAAGTTTGTTATTGCCCACCTTCTGAAGCCTACTCCTGTCAATTCATCAAACTCATTCTCCATCCAGTTTTGTTCCCTTGATGGTAAGGAGTTGTGATCCCTTGGAGGAGGAGAGGCATTCTGGTCTTTTATAATTTCATCCTTTTTGTGCCGATTTATTCCCGTCTTTGTGGATTTATCTACCTTTGGTCTTTGAAGTTGGTGATTTCAAATGGAGTCTCTGAGTGGATGTCCTTTCTGCTGATGCTGAAGCTATTTTTGTTTTGTTTTGTTTTGTTTTGTTTTGTTTTGTTTTTTTAGATTTTCTTCTAACATTCAGGCTCCTCTTCTGTATGAGGCATTTTTTGGGTAATACAGGGGTCAGGGAGCTGCTTGAAGAGGCTGTCTGACCGCTGTCTGCCTGAAGAGGTGCTGTTGGGCTGCCTTGGACTTAGCCCGGTGGCTGTGTAGGCTTCCTTTCACTTGTGTTTACATAGGTGAGATTAGACCCACTTTTGCAGTGGTGGATGCCCTTCCCCCTACTGAGCTCGATCGTCTCAGGTCAAGCTGAAACTGATGTGCTGGCTGTGAAACTCTCAAGCCAGAGGGCTTCAGTTTACTGGTCTTTGTGGGGGTGGGACCTGCCAAGTTGTATCACCTGTCTCCCTGCTTTCAGCTATCCCTCTTTCTAAGGGGTGGGTAAATCCGTCCCACTGGCATTCTCACTGCTAGTCAAAACTTCCCCAGAGTTTTGTGCTGACAACTCATGGCACTGAGCAGGCCAGAGGTGTCACTAAGATCTGTGTTGGTAACTTGTGGCACTTTTCAGCCGGTGGCATTCTCCTGGACTCTGGGCTTAACAGCCTTGGGAGAAGCACAGTATCTGAACCAGAGTGTCGAGGGGGTAAAGTCCTTGATCCTCCAGTCAGTTGCACTTCCCAGGTGGGGCAGCACCCCTCCGTGCCATGGTTCACCCTCTTGGGCTACTGTGCAACCAGCTCCATTGAAATGAACATGCTACCTTGGTTGGAAATGCAGAGATCACTGGTCTTCTGCATCTGTCTTGCTGGGAACTGGGTTCTGGAGCTGTTCCTATCAGGCCATCTTGGCGAAAGTCCCGATGCCTTTCTCTTAAGAATGACTGAACAACCAAAGTCAACTGGACATGAAATTACAAGAATGTAAGAGAAACCACAAAGAATGTAAGAGAAAACAGACACATGTCAGAGATCAAAACAGAACTTAAATCAGAGCAACCATAACTAATTTCTTAGATAAAAGAAGGAATTACATCCAAGAAACAAAAATAAAATAATTTTTAAAACATGAAAGAAGGAAAAAGCTTTTGGAAATTAAAAATATAATGGAGATTATTTCAGTAGAAGAGTTGAAGATAAAGCTACAAGATTTCCTATAAAATAGAAAAAAATAAAAATATGGGAAAAGATTATAAATTGGAAAACTAATATAAGAGGACTAGCATTTGACAGCAATTAATTGAAGTTCAGAGAGCAAATACATTGATGGGAGTGAATTAGAAAAGAAATATAGGATGATTTCTCAGAAATGAAGCATATATCACATTTTAGATTAGAGGGTCCCTGAGTGTACACATAAAGGATTCAGATCACCTGGGATAAAGAGGAGATTCTCACAACTTTCAGAGAGAAGTTGAGAATCATTTGAGAACATGACTGGTTGCTGACATAACTGAAAGCTAGTAATGGGATAATACTTTTTATAATTCTGTGCAAAAATAGTTGATAACCTAGTATTGTATATCCAATGAGACTAAGAGAGAAGGTGTAACCAACAATACTTTTAGTAAAGCAAGTTCTCAAAAATTTAAAAAGCCTGCTTTGTCAAAAAGCTATTGGAGTGTGCCCCTCCCCGCCAAATGAGTGAGTAAGTTTTTAGAAAGACAGGAAATGAAGGAGGGGATCCAACATAGGAGTGAGGAATTCCCAGAAGTAAAGGTTCAGAGTAATAGCTTGTGGCTATATGGAGGTGGATAGTTTCAGGAGGGATGGCTCCAGGAGGAAAAAAAATGAACTGGATAAATTTCCTGGTGTGTTTGACCTATTAGGATCTAATATTTGGGGCAGTATTGGAAATGCAAACATGGCAAGCTCAGCAAACACATCAAAGGCAGTTATTTGGCTGAGCATGATGTCTCAGGCCTGTAATTCCAGCACTTTGGGAAATCAAGGTAGGCAGATTACTTGAAATCAAGAGTTTAAGACTTGGCTAACGTGGTAAAATACTGTCTCTACTAAAAATACAAAAATTAGGTTTCAGTGAACCCAGATCACACTACTGCCCTGCCCTCCAGCCTGGGTGACAGAACAAGACTCTGTCTCAAAAAAAAAAACAAAAAAAACAATTATTCACTCCTGGAAATACACATTTTGCATCAGAAAGGAATTATAACAATTAAACATGGTGTGATGTATCTGTTAAGAAGTAACCAGAATCATAATGATGTGAACACTACTATTTATTAGCCTAAGAAGCATTATATAGTATTGGAAGGATGAGGGGAGGAGCAATTTGTGTGGGAAGAAAAAGGGAGTATAACAGCTAAATCGTCATCTTCCCTAGCTGGAAATCAATAAGTAATACCAGAAATAGGAAAGAAATCAAAGAATGCCAGTATAAGCATGTTATTTAGAAATATGGAAGGTAAATAACAGAAGAAACCTCTAAGCTTTTGAAACTGGTTACCTGTAGGGAGCCAGAATTGGGAGAGGGCAAGGGTAGAACAGGGGACAACTTTTTCCATGTATTACCCATGTATTTTTCTTTACTTTCTAAACCACGTAGACTACTACTTTGATAAAAGTTAAAAATAAATTTTAAATGTAATAGATTAGAAAAATGAGGAGAGAAGTATCCCCCTCTGCCATATGGAATTTTTCTTTTTCTTTCTTTTTTTTTTTTTTTTAGAAGGAAGAAAACTCATGTTACCCAGACTGGAGTGCAATGGCGCGATCTCGGCTCACTGCAACCTCCGCCTCCTGGGTTCAGGCAATTCTCCTGCCTCAGTGTCCTGAGTAGCTGGGATTACAGGCACGCACCACCATGCCCAGCTAATTTTTTGTATTTTTAGTAGAGACGGGGTTTCACCGTGTTGACCAGGATGGTCTCGATCTCTTGACCTCTTGATCCACCCGCCTTGGCCTCCCAAAGTGCTGGGATTACAGGCTTGAGCCACCGCGCCCGGCCGCCATATGGAATTTTTCTAAGTAAAATTTCCCAACTTCCTTATCCCCTTTGTTTCTTCTTCTGATGTGCCCTGGGAAAGACAGTAAAATCGACACTTTCAGGATCAAAAGTTCTGAATTTAGCTTCTTCCCTTTGTTTCTAAAACCCATGAAACTTTTTGTGCGCTGTTTGATTTCTTTGAACAAAAATCTTTCAGTTTTTGGTAAAAATCAATGATCACAATCATAAAAATAAAAGTGCTTATCTTGGTATCCTGTATATGCAAATAACCTTTTGGTAATACAATTTTTAAAAAAGATTCAGTAATTCAATAAAATGTGAATGCAGAAGAGAAAAGCATGAGGTCCTTCTGTGAGGAGGATGTGGAGCCAAGCACTTTCCATGTAACATCTCATTTAACCCTAGAACAACTCCAGCAAATAGAAACAGTTGTCATACTTATCTTACAGTTAAGGGCTGCCCAAGGCTGGTAAATGTCTAATTTCTCATCCTTACTCTTCAAACTGCCATGTACCCTTCCAGTTGCTGGGAGAGTAGTAGCCAAAAGAGGCAAGCTTCCTTGATCTAATTAGATCCTCACAGTAACTTTGGAATGAACACAGGGAAGACATTAGTTTCTCCATTTTACAGATGAGAAAAATGAAGCTTAAATGAATGGGATGATTTAAAATCCCAGGGTAAATAATGTTATTGGAAAGAGACCTAATCTTTTGATTCTGAGCCCAAAGGAAATTTATCAATGAGATATTTTTATATTTGTTGTGTTGAGCTTACATACATCTATCTGCTCAGACTATGATGACCTTCCAGAGGCTGTGTTCCCAGCTCACATGTTTTTCCAGAGCTCAGAACAGGGAGAATCTATATATAAGTTCTGGACCTGATTTTTTAAAAGTATATATATATATAATGAATAAAGTGTGTATATATATATATACATATATATAAAGTTTATATTTATATTATATAAGGTATATATAATATATATGTAACATATATATTATATATTATATATATTTATATATACATATATTTTTAAAACACACATATATCTATAAAAATATATACATATATGTATAATATATATACTTTTATACAATAGTGTTCCATTTTCACATAATTGGAAGTCAGAATTATTCCAATCAGCTTGGGCTCATGTCTGGTCATTTATAACCCTAAACACCCAAACGTCACATTTCTAGCAGGGACTTGAGAACAACAATCATGTATAGAATCAGAATGCTCTCCAGGTCTATTGTGTATAGCTCGAGAGGAGGGAGATTTGCAGGGGAGCTCTTAAATTTCAGAGCAAGCCTATAATTAGCTATAATAGGACCCAGAGTAACTTCACTGCCATAATTCTCAGCAGGAAAACAATTATATTGCAGCTGTATAACTAGACAGATAAGCTGTAAATATAAAACATTCTCTGGAAATACAATCTCTGTATTTCTAAATACATGGAAAATTAAGTCAGACACGTGTGTGTTAATATAGTAATTCAAGGCAGTATTACTCCCTTTTTTTCCCTCAACATTTTCCCCTTTCCTCCCAGCTATCAATTTTCCATTTTAATATATATGTTTAAGAAAGGCATATCTTTACTTTAAAGGTATATTAAAGGAAATAATTATCAACTTAAAATCTGGTATGTTCTAGAGAGGTAATCTGGACTGAAAAGAACCCTGGCTTGGAGTCTGGGAGACTGGATTATTTTTCTAGTCCTGTCCCTAACTGGACCAATCATTTTAATCCTGAAGCTATGAAAATGGCAGCTTACACACCAAGTCGGACAAAGAGATGACAGATGTCTTTGTAATAACTTGTGTAGTATTTGTAAAAATAAATAAAAAGAATTTTGAAAAGGGAACCTGGAAAACATCGTTCTCAGCAAACTGACACAAGAACAGAAAAATCAGACACCGCATGTTCTCACTCATAGGTGGGTGTTGAACAATGAGAACACATGGACACAGGGAGGGGAGCATCACACACTGGGGTATGTCAGGGGGAAATAGGGGAGGGACAGCATGGGGTGGGGAGTTGGGGAAAGATAGCATTGGGAGAAATGCCAGATATAGGTGATGGGGAGGAAGGCAGCAAATCACACTGCCATGTGTGTACCTATGCAACAATCTTGCATGCTCTTCACTTGTACCCCAAAACTAAAATGCAATAATAAATAAATAAAATGTTTTTAAAAAATCAAGGGATTTCAGATAAAAGGATGGATTCCTGGCTTCTAACGAAAGAATCAGATGTGGCCTCACTGGGTCCACTATTTCTAATTGCAATGGTCAGCAATAGTTCATAAATACTGCTCCTTTTGGATAAGGCCTATGCTCTCCAGTTTGCCACAGAATTAATGTCTTTCACTCACTTAAGTTGCCTGCTTTGTGGTCAGTTTCCTTACCTGTAAAACAACAAAGAACCTCAATTATATATATTTCCTTCCTTTCAGTTTGTGTTCCTCTGCTTCTGATAGCCTATTTTTAACCCTGGGAGAAAAATAATGATAAATCACAGATACCTGCAAAATCTATAGCCTGTCCTTGCATGAGAATTTACACAAGTTAAATGGATAGTCTCTTACACATAAAGTTGCTTAAGCACTCAGAAACCCCTGTGTTTAGTGGGGTTAAATCAGAGCCTTGACATCATTTTAACAGTTTTTTTTTTCTATGACCTCCATGGCTCCTATATAATCCTAAAATCATAGCTAGTCCAGAAGAATCATTTCCTCCTGAATTTTGCTCTACAAAGACTATGCAGCAAAGAGCTCCACAGGCACAAAAGAGGGAAAGAACAAATTCCTGAGTTCAAATGTATCAGGTTCTATCCCACCTACAAAAGCCTTGGTGCCCTTGGTCCCACCTTGGCCCCACTCATGGCTCTATGCCAAGAAAATGGCCAGTAAAAGATGGAATTAGATTTCATTGAATAAGAGTTACAGTGTCAGGGCTCTGAAACTACCACTTTCTGTCCTGTCACAAGCAAGGTAAGGACATAGATGCTGTCTCAAACCAACAAACCATGTAAACATCTTTGCCTGAATTATCAAAGTGGAATTCTCACTATCCAGGCTGTCTTTTTTAGCTGGTTCACTGAAAAAGAGTTGGCCTGCTATTACAGGATTTGAATGAAATTCATTACTCCTTAGTTAATTAAAATAGTTTGTAGATTATTTGGGGTTTTCTCTGTAGACAGCAATGTTATCTCCAAGGAACAACTGTTTTGTTTTGCTTTGTTTCCGTTTTCAATCTTCATACCTTTGTATACCTTCCATGATTTTCCTTTCACTGCTATTGTTTAAATACTTCCCCTTCCAAAATTCATGTTGAAATTTCTGTTACTGTATGTAAGAGTATTTAATATGAGTGGATGCTGAATTTTATCTAATCTTTCTTTTTCTGCATCTATTGAGATGGGTCACGTGAACTTTCTCTTGAATTGGTTAATGTAATCAACCACATTAATTAAAGTTCTAATGTTCATTAACCTTGAATTCCTGGGGACATCCCAACTTAGTCATAATTTCTTAATTAAACTGCATGCCTACTCCATTTACTTTTGGTTTTTATTTCTAAAATATGTAAATTCTAAAATACGTATTTAAGCCTAGTTACATATTTTCCATAAATGTTGTTCTCACCACATCCCATAAATTTTGATGAGTAATATTTTGACATTCAGTTTGTAATATTTTCTATTATGATTTATTATATGCCATCCTTTTAATGTGATTTTGCATTTTCAAATGTCTGTAAATTTTATATTTTTCTGTTTTTTGGAATATTTGGAATTCTAACTTAGTTACATGTGGTCAGATAATTTTTTAGTAGCATACCAATTCCCTCTAATCAGTTGAGACTTGCTTTTTCATTGTTTTCTTTAAATCTCCCACATCCTAATTTTGGTATGCTTGAACTACCCATTTTTGCCTAATATAACTTGAAGTTGTTAATTAGAATTGTTATGTCTTTCCAGTGAGAGACACTTATCAAAAGGTTGTGGCACTCTTTATCTTCATTAATACTTTTGGCCTACAGTTTGTCTATTATTAATATGAATACCTAAGTTTCTTATTTCCCTAATGTAGATACTTTTCTTCGTTTTACTTTTTATATTTAACTTCTGTTAAATATATGCATGTGTGTGTGTGTGTGTGTGTGTGTGTGTGTGTGTGTATTTTTTTTTTCCTGAGATGGAGTTTTGCTCCTGTTGCCCAGGCTGGAGTGCCGTGGCACAATCTTGGCTCATTGGAACCTCTGTCTTCTGGGCACAAGTGATTCTCCTGCCTCAGCCTCCCAAGTAGCTGGGATTACAGGCATGTGCCACCATGCCTGGCTAATTTATTTTTTGTATTTTTAGTAGAGATGGGGTTTTTCCATGTTGGTAAGGCTGTTCTCGAACTCCCAACCTCAGGTGATCCACTTACTTCGGCCTCTCAAAGTGCTGGGATTACAGGCGTGAGCCACCGCTCCTGGCCTTTCTTCTTTTATATTATTAAATGTAACTTACATTAGAGAGGTATGACACAGCTGGGATGACCTTTCAGAGATGTTCCAAACAGAGGAAAGGGTAACTGATCCCAGGATTCTGCATCTACCAAACTGTCCCAGGGAGCAGATCATATACCTGAGCTAGGAAGCTTCCTTTGGCTGAGGAAAATTCCCGGGAAGGGATACAGCTCTGAATCGTCAGCAGGCAACGGTCTTGGATGCTGATGGAATGAAGTGCTTGATACCGAATAATGTATCTTGGTGGTACACCATAGCAACCATTACAGCTAATTATATGCACTACTCAGACCCCCTAGCTTCCTATAAGTTTGTCAAATCTGGGACCGATTTTTCCAGAATTCATTAGTCTCTTTCCTGGATAAGCTTACAAAAGCAAGATTAGGAGTTTGGGTCAAAGCCCCTGATATTGTAGCTGATCTCAAAGCCAAACAGATACGAATTTCTTCTCTCCCTCCTTTCACCCTCAGATAGTAACCTTTTTGCTTTAAGTGGCTACCCAGTGAGATGGCTCAGACACTCTTTTCTTGTTAGTCTGAGCCTCTGGTCACCATTTTAAGGTCATGGCAGCTTTACTTGTCCAGTTGCCTTCAAAATTGGCAAGGGAGTATCAAGGAATGCCAGAGGGGATCATTTGGATGCCAAATATGTGTCCTGTTATATTTACAACTTCTAGAATGGTGATATTTTTTTCTTGCATATTGCTTTGTTGGCATAAGAGGCCTAACGTGACAGTGTGACAGTCAAAACTTAAAGGTTAGTAAACCCTTGCTATATATTTTGGTAGAAGCACTGCTTCCTTGGAACCAGGACTTCTAGATCTGCAGAGTGTAGAGTTTTGAAAATGGCAAGCACTAATTCTCCAAGTTGGTCTCTGGTAGTAACAGTAAACGGAACCACCCTTATTCCATTTCTTAGGTCCTGGACCCATGTATTCAAGGATGAACCCATTGAATGATCATTAATGTAAGGTATGGTCTGGTTTGAGTAATGGAGCCCCCTGCAAAATTCATATTGAAACTTATTCCCTAATGAACAGTATTAAGAGATGTGGCCTTTGGGAAGTGATTATGCCATGAAAGCTCCATCCCCATTAATGGGATCACCACCATTATAAAAGGGCTTTTGAGGTTAAAGAAAACAATCTCTTGCCATTCTGTCCTCTGCTGTGTGAGGATACATCAATAAGGCACCATCTTAGAAACAAAATAGCCCTCACTAGACACCAATTCTGGTGCCTTGATTTTGGACTTCCCAGCCTCCAGAACTGTAAGAAATAAATTTCTGTTGTTTATACATTTTCCAGTCTCAGATTTTCTATTGTAGCAGCATAAATGGGCTAAGACAGGGTATATTTCCCATCCTCACAGTATAGCATCTCCAAGGTTATCCCTCAGGCATACTTTTTAAGAGCCATTCTATCACTCTATGAGGTCATTAGCTTCTAAGAGTATGGTATGTGATAGGACCATGGTCATTTGCCCACTGCTTTATTCTCTTGGTCTGAGGCAGTGTTATATGGGATCCCCTGCTGGTAGACCAAACATTCCATGAGTCCTCATATAGTGTGGTGGTTGAAGACCTCTAGGAAGATAAGGTTAATATATACCAACAGTTTCAATTTGCATTAAGATAAATTATTGCTCCTTTCAGGTAGAAGAAATCCAATTTAACCAACTTGCTACCTAATAGTTGGCTGATCTTTTTGAATGATGGCTGGATTAGGGGCTCACTATGGTCTCTTTTGCTGAGAGGTTGTATAGTTAGCATTGGCAATAACTGGATAAGCCTTCCTCAGTGGCTACCCTTACTACTGGGCTCATGCCTAGCCTCCATCTAGGTCACCATGGCTATTTCCTTTGTGGTCCCATTGTGCCAGCATTGGGGTGGCCAGTGGCGGTGATTAGATTAACTCAATTTACCAGCTCATCCTGTCTATTTGGTTAATAATACCTCTTCTGTGGCTGATATTCTCTGGTGGTCATTAACAGATGAATCAGCTCACAACTGTAATCCCTGAACTTTGGGAGACTGATGTGGGTGGATCACTTGAGCCCAGGAGTAAGAGACCAGGCTGGGCAATATGGTGAAACCCCATTTTTCCAAAAAAAAAAAAAATACAAATATTTGGTGGACATGATGACACATGCCTGTGGCCTCAGCTACTTGGGAGGCTAAGGTGGGAGGATTGCTTGAGCCCAAAAGGTGGAGGTTGCAGTGAGCCGAGATCACACCACTGCATTCCAGCCTGGGTGACAGAGCGAGATCCTATCTCAAACAAACAAACACTTCTGTGTTTCAAAACAAACAAACAAACAAACAAACAAACCATGTGAATCAGAGATTCTATTTGCTCGTTCTCCAAATAGTTCATCCACATACCTCTTGCTCAGACCTCCTTATTCCTGGCCTTCCAATTTTAGTCTTTCCAGGCCCTTTCATCTCACACAGGGTGAATGACTATCTGCGTCACCTAAACCTCCCCCCATTGAGGCCTATTTCCTCTCACCATCGCCTTTCTGGGACATTTCTGAAGTGGAGCTATAGTGCAGCTGCAGTCCATTATTAGCATATATCCACATATTAAGTTGTTCAGCCCACGAACCAAGCTTGGCCTTTTTTCTCCTCTGCTAGCCGATCACAAGGACTTCCTGCAATGTGGCTTACGTGAGAGTGGAGGAAGAAGCACCAGTGCAACACATACAGAGTCATGGGAATCTGAGTTACCAGCTTGTGCTGCCTACTTATGCCCTCTGGACCTGTTCATGCTTGAGCCCATGTATATGACTTCCATCCTATGCTGGGTTGTTTCAGGGTCTTCCTGAACATATGACTTGATGAGTCTGAAAGAACTTAGCTCATGATGAGAAATTCTGCTCAAGTAGTCACTCAGTGTCCCAGAGTCCAATAATATGTCAGGAGAAGCTTTTCTAATGATGTAGAGTTTTCTGCTGCAAAGGGCATAGTCTTGTTTTACAATACTAGTTTCAATGGTGTGATTGTTCTTTGGGGTTTACCAGAATTCCATATAGTGCCATTTTTTTTTCTTCCAAATATCTTTCAAACACTACCTCTGCTGTAGAATGCATACATAACAGTTGCTTGCACCATATTTTGAACCTGCTATAGAGCCCTTTCCAGCTCTGCCCCACTTAGAGGAGGTGGTTTTCCATGTTATTTGATAAATGGTTCCAAGTAACATTCATGAATGTGACACTGATCACTTTATTACCTCATAGCTCCAAATCTGCTTTTTAGCACCCTGTTTGTGATACTGGACCTGTATCTTATAAATGTTTTTCTTTTGCCAGCTTGCAGATAGGGAGACTTTGCCAGTAGGCAGATCTAGAAGAGCTTTTTTTTTTTCTAGTTCTATGGTGGTTTCCTTGCTTCCTGTGGTTCTCAGCTGGCATGTGGGACATCCAATGCATTCCTTGATTTCAATAGGGATGATCTTATTACAGAGAAGAAGAGGCCAAATGGAAGCATTTAACTTCTAAAAGCAAGGTGAGCACACCTGGCTACCATAAAATGCAGCAGAGACATACTGGTAATCGGAATGCTTTGACCTGCAAGGACCTTTGGCAGTGGCTAATTGATTGTGTTGTCCCTAGTAACAAAATTTATGGACAATCTGCTAGAATATTGCTTGACCTATATAACCAAAAAAACCTGCTAGCTCTGGAAACAGAAAATCTAATTTGTGTCACCATAATGTGAGTTACAGCCTCAGTTACAGACATATGCCAATTCACAGATCCATGGTTCCTTGATTGAAGGGAAGTCTGAGTCCCCTAGAGGAAGGACCCTATAACACTGTCACAAGTATATGCTGTAAATCTTCCCCTATGCCTTTTGCAAGGGACCTGTGGCCATACTAGAGTGACTGTGCATTGGAGGAAAAAGAAATGCATAAGTCTGTGAGAGATTACTAGATACTGGCTTTGAATTGATGCTAATTCCTGGGGATACAAAGTGAGGGGCTTATGGAAGCCTTATAATAAATGGAATCTTAGTTCAAATCTTAATCATAATAGGTACAGTTTATCCCCAGGCTCATTCCATAGTTATTTGCTCCAGTTTCTGAATGTACAATATAAAAAGACACACTGGTAGAATAGGTATCCACGTCTCTTTGATACATCATACGTGCGCTATTATGGTAGAAAGGGCCAAGTAGAAGTCTTGGAACCTTTCCTAGCCACCAAGATAGTTAACCAGAAGCAATAACCACAGCCCTGGAAGAACTGCAGAGATTGGTGACACCACCAAAGACTTGAAAGGTGCATGGGTGTGAAACCTATTTTATTTCCATTTAATCCACCTGTTTGGCCTGTGTAGAAGTTGAGAAGATCTTGGAGAAAAACGGTGGACTGTTATAAATTTAACTGGTTGTTGACTGCAATTGCAGCTGCTATTCAAGATGCAGTGTTTTTACTATAGCAAATGAACATGGTCCTTGGCAGTTGGTAGGCAGCTATTCACCTGGGTAATGATGTTTTCTTCATACTAATTTTCAAGAACTACCAGAAGCAGTATGTTTCTGGCAGAGCCAACAGTACATATCTTAGGTCTGCATCAGTTCTTCTGCTCTCTGTCATAATATGGTTTGCAGTAATCTTCATCTTGACCTGCTACAAAACATCACACTGGTCTTCTACATTGATGACATTATGTTGTTTGGATCTGATGAGCATGAAGTAACATGCATTTTGATGCCTTGGTAAAATGTATGTGTTCTAGAGGGTGGAAAATAAAGTGCATGTAATTTCAGGGACCTGCCACCTCGGCAAAGTTTCTGGGGGTTCACTCATCTGAAGCATGTATAGATATCCCCTTCAAAGATGAAATACAAGTTACTACCCCTTATGCCATCCACCATGAAAAAAGGGGCACAATTCTTGCTTTCTGGACTTGGGAGTCAATATATACCACACATGAGAGAGCTACTTTAACCTATCTACAAAATCACCATGCAAGGTTGCCCATTTCAACTGGGGACCAGAGCCAAAAAAGGGCTCTGTAGCAAGTCCAGGCTGCATTGCCAGCTGTTCTATTATTTGAGTCTATTGATCCTGCAGATTCAATAACTTTTAAGCCTCTTTGGCCACTAGAATGCAGTATAGAGGCTATGACAAGAACCAATAGATCATAATATAGACCACTGGCATTTTGGAGTAAACCTATGCCATCTTTTGTCAATAACTATTGTATTTTTGAGAAACAGCTACTGGTTTGTTGTTAAGCCTAATTAAGGGACGTCAGATGACCATGTGGCTTGATCGTCTCATTATGAACTGGGTGTGTCTGACTCAGCCATAAGGTTAGGTGTACAACCGCCAGCAGGTAGAATGGTTTATAAGAAAGAGCTCAGGAAGGTGCAGAAAGTACAAGTAAGTCATGAGAAATGGCTCTTGATCCTTCAACAAAAACTCCTGTTGCATTGCCTCCTCTCCAATTATTCATATCATGGCCTTCTGTGGATTTTGTTATGATCAGGTGACTAAGGAATAAAAAACTCAAGCTTAGTTGCATGTCTCATGGCATGCTGGTATCTGGAAGTGGACAGTTATAACACTGCAGTGTCACTAAGGGGTGACCCTGAAGGATGGTCAGTGTTCAAGGAATCTTCCTGTTGGGTGAAACTTCAAGTGGAACATTTGGTTTTACACTTTGTCTGGAGTGAGAGGTGAGTGAGAAATAGAGATCAGCACTGAACAGTTTGGTTGGATGGTCAGGTTTGGAAACGAACAAAATTGGGAGATTGGTAACAAGGTAGTATGGAGAAGGAGTATGTGGACAAACTTCTCAGATGGATGCAGCCTTTGAAAATATTTGTGCCTCATTTGAATGTCCTACAAAGTACATTCATTACAGAGAAGGATCTTAATTACAAAGCGAGCAAAATTACATAGTCCGTGGATGTCAGGTGGCCTCTTTCTCCAGCTGCTCAAATGATTGCTCAATGGGCTCATGATCAGAGCTGCAAGGGTAAAAGCTACACAAGGACTCAGCAGTATAAAATTTCTCTTACCAAGGCTGACCTGGATAGCATTACTGCTAAGTGCCTAATTTGGCAAAGTAGACATCAGTGTTAAGCCCCTGATAGGATACCGTTCTCTGGAGGAATCATCTAGGTACTGGGTGGCAGGTTGATTATTATGGAGAAGGCAGATATCCATATCTAGTGACATGTCACTAGAATAGACATATGTCCCAGATATGGATTTGCCTTCTGTGTCCATAATGCTTCTACCATAACCACCATCCACAGATACACGGAATGTATTATCCATCATCATGGCATTCTACACAGTATTTCTTCTTATTAGTAAGATCATTTTATAGCAAAGGCAGTAAATACATGTGGGTATGCCCATAGAAATTAACTAGTGTCACCACATACTTCATCACCTGGAAGTGGCTGGCCTAAATGGAAAGTGAAATGACTCACTCAAGACATAGTTACAGCACCAGTTAGGACATAATGCCCTGAAAAGATGGTATTCTGTCTTACAGGATGTAGTATATGCTTTGGATCAGGTTCCATTATTTGGTGCTCTCTTACCCATAGCCAGAATATGTAGATTCTTGAATCCAGGGGTGGAAGTGGAAGTGCCTCTTCTTATTATGATTCTCAATAACTCACTTGCAGTATTTTTCTTCCCATTTTGGCATCTTTGTACCCTACTGGTTTAGAGGTTCTAATACCCAAAAGGAGAATTCTTCCTCTAGGGGACACAGCAATAGTCCAACTGAATTAGGTGAGACGGCCACCTGGCTCCCGGGGCTCCTTATAGAATTGTATCAATGGCAGAAAAGGGCTTACTCTAATGGCTGAAGTGATTGATCCTGAACAGCAAGGAGAAATTGGGCTGCTAGGCAATGGGGTCCAAAAAGCCCATGTCTATAGATTTTCTGGGGCATGAGTTTTAATGCTTTCCTGCCCAGTAGTAAAGGTAATGAAAAACTAGAGCAACCATAGAAGGGCAGGATTATTAGGACTCAAACCCTCGCAGTGAGGGTTTTTTTTTTTTTTTTGTTTGTTTTTTTTTTTTAACAACGAAATTTAAAAAAAAAAAAAAAAAAAAAGCACTGACCATCTGAGGTTCTGGTTTCCGGCAAGGAAAATAGTGAATGGGTAGCAGAAGAAGGAAGTCACAGATACTAGCTCCAGCTTTATGACCACTTTACAGAAACAAGGAGTATTTTCATATTTTATCTTTGCTTGTTTTGTTTATGGATTTATTTGAATATACTAACCACTTCTTCTCCCTCCTTTTTCCCACTACTTTTATATATACATTCAAGTTTTTCAGGTAAACTTTACCGTTTAGTCTTTTGGCAACAGAATATAAAGGAGGACTCTAAATTTGAGGGTAAGTAGTAGAGTCAGATATGGATACAAAAACTTTGGGACTATGTGTCTCCTTATTTAGAGGGAAAGCATGAGAACTTCCTTACTTGTATAAAGGATAGCTATGTTGTGTGAGGTGAAAGCATATGTGTTTTATTGTGTGGAAGTTCCAATGTGTATAGGAGAATGCATAGAGCAGTTGAATATTCAAAGGGGTGGACTGTGTCTGATATCAAGTTATTGCCTCTCAGCCCCAAATCTACTCATGATTGCCCTGCTACTAGAGTTGGATGTTATGAGCTCTTCTCTTTGAGCTGGAATGATAGTAAACTTTGGCAGTAGAGGGCACTGGAGGGTCACTTCAGGAGAAAGGAGCTTCTGTTCCTGGTTCTGGCAAATTTTCTTTGCTTCTACCTTCTGGGATGTTGAGTTGCTGTGGGGAATACCTAGTGGAGCTCACTTGCAGTGAGTTTTACCTGAATCTCACAGGAAGCCTCTGGTGAATCCCACAGACTCCAGCTGGCTTCCCAGTGGGTTCAACAGCACCCCTTATTGGCAGCTTTCCAGCAGTTTCTTTAACACCCAAGAGGCTGTGTTCTGTTGGTCAATCTCAGCTAGAAGCATCTCAGAGATGAATTTACCCCTTAGAAGCCAATCCCCTGTTACTAGTAGTTAGTAATTATTTTCAGCTTTATCAAGGCATAATTGACAAATAAAAATTGTATATATTTAAGGTGTACACCTTGATGGGTTTTCTTGTCTATTTTTGAGACAGGGTCTCACTCTGTCACCCAAGCTGGAGTGCAGTGGTACAATCACAGCTCACTGCAGCCTCGACCTCCTGGGCTCAAGCAATCTTCCAGCCTCAGTTGCTCAAGTACCTGGGACTACAGGCATGTGACATCATGCCTGGCTAATTTTTAAACACTTTTTGTAAAGACAGGGTTTCACTATGTTGTTTAGGCTGGTCTTGAACTCCTGGGCTCAAGCAATCCTCCCACCTCAGCTACCCAACGTACTGAGATTATATGTGTGAGCCACCATGCCTAGCCCCTACCTTGATGCTTTGATATATGCATGCTAATTAACATATTCATCAACTCAAGTTAATACTTCTTTATATTAAACTTTCCTGACTGTACCCTAACTGACATACCAGGTTTAGAATATACTGCCCCCAGAACCTCTGCTTCCTCCTCAGTAATAGAATAGACAAGATGAAAGAATTTGTCCCCGAATTTGGAGACAATATTCTGGAATACCCGTCTACTGGTCCCCTAAAACTTTTGCTGATATGGTAGGACCCTGAATCTTTGTAGGGTCTTAATCTTCCACCTTCTGCCTAGTATGTTCTTTACCAAGTCTTCTAATATACTTAGCTCTTCTTGCTTATTTTGTCCAATTAATGTGTTGTCTTCTACATAGTGGACCATTGTAATAATCTGTAGAATTCCCAAATGGTTCAGGCCCAGGAACCTATTATAGAAGTAGATAGAAAAGTTAACATAGTTCTAGGCAAGTCTAAATTTATACTGTTACCCATTCTACCTGAATATGATTCTCTGCTGATCTTCTTGATAGGAACGGGGAAGAACACATTTGCTAGACAACTGACTTTATAACATATGCCCAAGCCAAAAATTATCACTTTTGGCACAGCATGTACAATGGAAGTTAATACTTGTTTGAGTTTGTAATCCACTATTTTTCTCTAGGATCCATAAGGTTTTTGTAGAGGCCAAATTTAAATTTGTCAATTAAATGAGAAAATAATACGGGCACCATTTCTTCATCCTTCAGTCTTAAAGGCGGCACTAATTTTGCTATGCCCCCCTCCACCGTGGAATGCATTATTTCTGGTTTACTGTCTTAGCCGGTTTCAGAAGCTTTCATTTGGCTTTTCCCACTGTGATGGCTCTATCTCACAGGCCAAGGAACCAGTGAGAGGGTTCTCCCAACTACCAAGTATGCCTCTTAGGCATATGGTCTAAGAGTGTATGCCTGGCTGCAGCCAGGAACTAGGAAAATGTCCGCTAGTTGGGTCTATGAACCAAGTGGCTCCATTGAGAGCCAGGCCTGGGCCAATACTCAATTTATTACCTGGCCTTCCTATACCTGGCTTCCCTATATGCCCCACTCTAAAAACAGGTCCCTAAGTATCAGTGCCAGCTCAGGCCCTGTCTCCCACTGTGTTTTAAATATCTGAGTATTCCGCTTTGTCAGCTCACTGGATTTAATGGTGATAGGTTCTTTTGAAGCACTATATACCCTAGCTGTAGTGTTGCCCTGTCCTTTTTCCTGGATACTTGGCTCTGTCCAGCAGTAGATTTCTATGTGAAAACTGGTTTGTGTCTGGAGACTAGGCAAGGATACTTTAGTTTTTTTATTGAAACAGTAAGTCTCAATGGGTTTAAGTCTCCTTGACAGTCTTTTGATTGCATAGTATAAGCCAAACTTACTCTGTAAAGGGCCATATAAAACATGTTTTAGGCTTTGTGGGAAATAGGGTCTCTCTCACAACTACTGAGCTATTTCATTGTAGCCTAAATCCAGTCATAGATCATGCATTAATGAATAAGCATGGCTTTCTTCCAATAAAACTTTATTTGTGGTTACTAAATTTGAATCAGATAATGTTCACATGTCATGAAATATTTTTGGAGATATTTTTCAGTCAATAAAAAATATAAGAACAATTCTTAGCTAATGAATTGTGCAAAAACACATAGTGGGCTGCATGTGGCTTGGAGGCTATAGACTGCTAACCTCTGGGTTAAGCAATGCCCTTGTTGGCTTCCCATAACTTGCTCAGAAGCAAGTTATGTGATGTGAACTTTTTTTGTAGTGTTTTTTTTTTTTTTTTTTTTTTTTTTGAGACTTAGTTTCACTCTTGTTGCCCAGGCTGGAGTGCAATGGTAGGATCTTGGGTCACTGCAACCTCTACCTCCTGGGCTCAAGTGATTCTCCTGTCTCAGCCTCCAGACTATCAGAGATTACAGGCATGCGTCATCATGTCCAGCTAATTTTGTATTTTTAGTAGAGATGAGGTTTCTCCATGTTTTTCAGGCTGGTCTCAAACTCCTGGTCTCAGGTAATCCACCTGCCTTGGCCTCCCAAAGTGCTGGGATTACAGGTATGAGCCACCATGCCCGGCCTCTCTTTCTACAGATCAGACCCCTGGCTCTACTATGACTGTAAAACAATAATTATGCTTTGATTCTAATAGTTAAGCACTGCCACTTGTATTTATTGTCAAAATCTATCATCCCCACTGCTATTAGAGAACACAGTGTGTAATAGTGTTTCTTATTAGTCCTGGTCTACAAAGGACAGTCATCACTGGGCCTCTCAATGAATCTGGTCATCTACTCACCAGTGTATTGTAAAACATAATATCCCCCATGCTTTCTATGTCCAAGTCTTAGCTTTCCCATTTGTGAAATAAGGTAGATTCTCTGTGATATTTATTTATAAATAACAGACCTCTCTTTAACTACTTTTGGCAGATAATGAATGTATTAAAAGACGGCATCTCTATAAGAGAAAGGGGCAGAGTCCCAGGCTTGGGGATATACACCTGAGAAAAATGCCAAAAATATGTGCCTCTCCCAGCAGAGATCTTTTTGCTGTCACAATTGCTTGGCACAGACATTAAATCCAGCATCATGGATAATGTGCGCAGTGCTTCCCATGGACCACAGTCTCTGCTGCCTCTGGGGCTTGTCTGTTTCTTTCTCACGCATCCCAGAGTATGTCTCTGGGATTCCAGAGTATGTCTATTCTCACACATTGCTCCCTTCTGAATAGAAGGCCCAAGTGAGTGAGTCTGATTAAAGAAGGCTGGATTAAATGCCTTTGTCCTAGCTGCCAAGAAATCTGGAAAAAAGAAAATGATTCTCATTTCTATCTTTGGGAGGCGAGATTTGTAATGTGAGAAAGCCCCCAACATAGGTAGGCTGTTTAAATGTTTCAGAGTGGCACATATAAGGTGAAAGTATACCAGAGGAGAGCTATAAACAATACAGGCTGGATACTGAGAGTAAGTTATCCAGATGATCTCTAAGCACCCACTCTAAGCTCTGACATTCATTGCTTCTATGATCCTAACAAGAGAATTGTTTTGTTTTTAAAGCACGCTGACATATAACATAAAATTGCTACATTTAAAAAATACTTTCTCATAATTTTGCAGATTTTGCTGTTTAATTCTGCTTAGTATCAAAATCCATACACACACACGTATCACATACTCACATTTATATAAGTAGCTTGGATTATCTGATTTTCAAGCTAAAGAATAAATCATTCCAATTTCCTACTCCTAAAAATATAAAGTTATCACAAATGAAATTATTTAAATATTTTCACTTATAAAGTAAAACAATTCCAATCTCAATTATTTTTCTAGGCATATTCTCCAAACCTCCTTGGCTACCTAATCAATCAAAGGATTTGGAGATTGTTCAAGGAATTTAAGTTTTAGGTTACTTTTTCATACATCAAGGTTACTTGAATATCAGCTCAATATATCTGACCAGATACCTCTTGTCTCCTCAACAAGACACCTAAAGATTATAATTTATTTCCATAAGCAACACACATTCACTGGGAGCAGAATTCTCAGTTCTGGAGGAGGCATGCCCACCAGTTGAAAATGATTATTTAAAACCATCCTGGGTTTCTCATCATTTAGCAGCATGGCAGAGTGGAAATTACGTGGGCTATGCAACTGGGGCAGACTGTTCGTTGCCTGCACAATATCCATTCTCCCTTTCTTCTTCCACTTTGATTCTGGCAGCAAAGTGCCCAGCCTCCTTTGCAGCAAAAGGTAGACAAAGCAAATGGAAGTTATTGAGCAGAGCTTCTGAGACGATGCCTTAAAAGGTACTGACTCACCTGAGATGTTCAGCCTTTTTGTACCTTGCTTTTCTTTTTTCTTGGCCATTATCTGTATTATTATCAGCCACTAATGAGAAGTATTGGACATCTGTAGTAGGCCAGTTATGGAAGGATTTGGGGTGGGAAGGACCCCTCAGCTTATGTTTTTATAAAGCAGTGGGCTGTGGCCCAGCATCTTATGGAGAGTGAGGTTCTGGAGTCCACTAGTGTCTAACCCTGCAGAGGGCTGGTTAAGAACCCTGAATCTCTATTTCTAGGTCCAGGGTTCTTAAGCAGCTGGACCACAGCCCACTGCTTTATAAAAACATAAGCTGAGGGGTCCTTCCCACCCCAAATCCTTCCATAACTGGCCTACTACAGATGTCCAATACTTCTCATTAGTGGCTGATAATAATACAGATAATGGCCAAGAAAACAGAGTTCGTGTCCTTTGTAGGGACATGGATGAACCTGGAAGCCATCATTCTCAGCAAACTGACACAGGAGCAGAAAATCAAACACCGCATGTTCTCACTCATAGGTGGGTGTTGAACAATGAGAACACATGGACACAGGGAGGGCAGCACTACATACTGGGGTCTGTTGGTGGGAAATAGGGGAGGGACAGTGGGGGGTGGGGAGTTGGGGGGGATGGCATGGGGAGAAATGCCAGGTATAGGTGAGGGAGAGGAAGGCAGCAAATCACACTGCCACGTGTATACCTATGCAACAATCTTGCATGTTCTTTGCATGTACCCCAAAACCTAAAATGCAATTAAAAAAAAAGGGAAAAAAAAGAATCCTGAATCTACTATTGTATTTACGTTCTTGGGTAGGTTATTTAATCCTATGTGTCCCAGTTCCCTAATTTGTGAAATGGTGATAAAATTTGTACCTATATGAATAGGTTGTAATAGCTTTTGATGCATACTCAGTAAAAAGTTTCTTATTTGCAGAGCATTTAGTCATAAAGGTGCATTATTTTTCTCCTCTGCTGCTTTCTCCTTCATCTTTTTCTCCATTTAGTGAAAGAACAAATTTGGACCTAGTAGTACTAGTAGCAACAGCAGCACTGTCCAGGGGAATAATAGCAGCCATCATAATTACTTTCTCTAGCATTTTCAAAATACACACTGGGGCTGCCATAGAAGCATGCAGCTGATGTCACCCCTCAGAAAATAACCTGCTACAAGGACTGTAATGACCTGATGGCTTCCAGGTGCCATCTCTTGAGATCACATACAGCACTGGAGGCAGAGTATTCCTACTCCATGGGGGCCTTCTCTAAAGGGCAGTCTGCATTCCGGGCTCTCTGTTAGCCTGGCTGAGACTTTCTTTCTCATGGCTGCCTGGCAGGATGAGGTTCTTTCTGTCCAAGTCTCCTTTCTGATCTCTCCCCTTTTACAGTTGTCAATCTGCATGGTCCAAAGGTTATCCTTGACTCTCCATGCTCCCTCATTTCTGTACCCTTCTGTCTTAGTCTGCTCAGGCTGCCATAGCAAAGTACCACAGAGTGGGTCGATTAAACAACAGCATTTTCTGTTTTGGAGGCTGGAAGTTCCAGATCAGGGAGTTAGCAAGTAGGTTTCTCTGGAGGCCTCCCTTCTTGGCTTGTAGGTAGCCATCTTCTCCCTGTGTGTTTGCCTGGTCTTCCTTCTGTGTGATGTCTGTGTCTAAATCTCTTCTTGTAAGGACACCAGCCAGATTAGATGATGACCCACTCATATAACCTCCTTTTAATTTAATTACCTCTTTAAGATGCTTCTTCAAATACAGCCACATTCGAAATGAAGTACTGAGGATTGGGACTTAGACATATGAATGGGGAAGGGGGTGAAGGGTGGAATATTCAGACCATAATATCTTCAAAGGCATTCACCCCAATATTGCTCATGTGCTTTTCATTCTGTCATGCACCTTCTTTTCAGAGGACCTAAACTGACAAACTCACAAAGATCAGTTTACCTAATCCTGTAAACAGCCCTATTTTATAGGTAAGAGGTAAAATGACTTCACCAAGCTATCATTACTAGTACAGATTGTGGTCAGAATTTACCTTCTCTCAGTCTAATATAATCTTTTATACATTTTTCCAGAATAAAGTATTTGTTTTATGTAATTGAGCAAACATGCAAAATTTTCCCTCCAGGCCTTCTTGTATTAAATTGTCAATAGTACTGTATGTTTTGGTTCTTCCTTAACTCACATTTATTTATCATTTTCTTTGCTATAATAATTAGTAGGCTTTTCCTTTTTATTTTAAATGATTAACATTTCTAGACTAATATCACGCAATACTACTGAAGGCTGGGATTTTGTTTTATTCCTCATTGTTTTTTTACAAGTACAAGGTGCTTCTAATAGAGTACTTTGTACAGAAGACGCTCAATGAATATTGCTGAATTTAACAACCATTCATTGTGTGCCTATTCTAGCCCATATTTCCAGTGTCTAGCTGTGCCTGGCATATAGCAGTGCTCTATGTATATGAAGTAAATGAAAAATAAAAGTTAATCTTTCTTGACAAATGACTGTGTGGCAGACATAGCATTTTCTCCCTTAAAACTTATAACAATTCATTAACAGAGGAATAATTATTCTCTCAATTTTTCAGATGTGGCTTGGAGAACTTCTAGGTCTTGCAAACACCACTCAACCAGTAAGTGATGGAGCTAGAATTTAAACCAAGGCTATCTTAGTTAACAACGTCTTTACACTGCAGAGTATCTGTAGTTGGGCAAAAGGCTATACCACCAGAAAGACTGCAGAAAGAAGGATAATTATCTTTCAAAAGTTTGAAACGACTCTTTAACCTATATTTTGCAGTTGTACGAAGTATCATGACTCATTAACAGTAGGAGTCCTGTTTTTATTTTTGGAGGATTAGTTACAGTCAAGTAAGGTGTCCTTAACAGAAAGTAAAAGTAGCTCTTCAAGACTTCAAATGAAGAATTTTAAGGCAGAGTTCAGAGGAAACTAAGTTGACTTTTAGTTCTTACTTTGGCTTTTTGATCATGCACCATTTGATCTGGAAGCTGATAGAAAATTAAAACTATAGTCAGACTGCAAGCTTTCCGTAAAGGGTTTCTTTTTCATGAGCATTGTGGAATACAGCTCTACCACAGTGTAAAGTGAGAAAGAAAAATATTTTTCACTCAAAACATGTTTTTGAAGTTCTGACTGTAAAAAGATACATATAGGGATGTCAAGATTACGAAAAGAGATCAACTACAATGACTGCCTTAGAAAAGTTTAAGGTCTTGGATAAAAATAGTGACATGTATATTGAACATAGTAAATGAGCTAGTGTCTTCTGAGTGTCCTTCATGTAACTGATATTGTGCTAAGCAGAGCAGGATTAGAGAGAGGCAGGTAAGGTACTCACTTTGGGTGCAAAGGTTAAGAGAATGCCAAAAATCTCAGTTTTCAAGACAAATATTTTATATAACGTTTTTAAAAATCAAATAAATACAAGTCAACCCACAGTGAAAAAAGAGTAAATTTTAAATAAACATAGGATTAGTGTTGCTGATTTTTTCCTTTTGCTGATTTTTTCCTTTTGCCTCAGGCTTAGCATGGCGCTGCAGCTAAGCACTTGACATATACGTCAAATGCATGTGTTTCTGCCATCCGAACAATTTGCCACCAATTCATTTCCCAGGGAGACAACTGGAAATTTGGAGAGCATTTTAAAAATATCATTAAAACACAAGTTTCAGACTCAGGAATGCCTAAGTCCAAAGCTTATCTCAGCTGCTTATATACTGTGCTCTTGGGGGAGGCACTGTATTATCCTGGTCTCCATTTTCATTTTTTCTAAAACGGGCCTAATAGTACTTAGCTCCTAATGTTGTTATTTGAAAATGAGCTCATGCATGTAAAATGCATAATCAATGTATTTGATAAATGTTATCTAATATTATGGTCAACTATAGACATACAGATGTTATATGTTGGGATCACAACATAGTGAGTCATTTAATCTGGGGCCTGGGGTATTGTTGAAGTTATAACAGAAGTTATTCTCTTGAGCCTTGAGGAATGAATACAGACTTGATATGTGAGGCAAGGCATTTGAGACCAAGTCAATGTTATGAGAAAGGCAGGAAATCATGGATGTAAATGGCAAAATATGAGTAGAGCATATGGTCCTTAGAGGATAGTGGGAGGAAATAGTAGCATGGACAGAGATTAGTACAAAGAGTTCTGACTTCTTTTTTTTTTCTCTCTCTCTCTTTTATTATTCTTTAAGTTCTAGAATACATGTGCAGAATATGTAGGTTTGTTACATAGGTATCCACATGTCATGGTGGTTTGCTGGACCCATCAGCCCATCATCTACATTAGGTGTTTCTCCTAATGCTATCACTCCCCTAGCCCCCTAGCCCCCCACTCCCAACAGGCCCCAGTGTGTGATGTTCCCCTCCCTATGTCCATGTGTTCTCATTGTTCAACTCCCACTTATGAGTGACAACATGTGGGGTTTGGTTTTCTGTTCCTGTGTTAGTTTGCTGAGAATAATGGTTTCTGGTTCCATCCATGTCCCAGCAAAGGACATGAACTCATCCTTTTTTTCTTTTTTTTTTTTTTAATAACTTCATAGTATTCCATGGTGTGAATGTGCTACATTTTTTTTATACAGTCTGTTGCTGAGGGGCATTTGGGTTGGTTCCAAGTCTTTGCTATTATGAATAGTGCTGCAGTAAACACAGGTGTGCATGTGTCTTTATAGTAGAATGATTTATAATCCTTTGGGTATATAACCTGTAATGGGGTTGCTGGGTCAAATGGTATTTTTGGTTCTAGATCCAGTTCTGACTATCCTTTATCTGATAAGGAGTACCAGAAGGTTTTAATTTTCCTTTGAGAAGGAAATATTATACATTGACCCTGGCTTTTAAAAAGATAACCAGCTCCAAGGTGAAAGATTGATAGGAGAGTTGATGTTTTCAGGAGTAATAAAACTCAATATACATGAAAACAGAATATTTCATAGATTATATGAAGGAAGAAACTGGTTTGAAGTTACATTTACAGCAAGTGATATTTTTGAATGTTCCACTGAGAACAGTGGATCATATTTTCAGTATTTTAATCTGAACTGGAGAATTCAGAAAGACTCAAAATTCCTGTTTCATAGAAATTTGCCATATCTTTAGGAAATTATGGTACCTGAGGTGTTATATAACTATTTTGGATCTACAACCCAGGACTTAAAAGCAACAATTCTGCTTAAAACAATCAGGTGGTGGACACATAACAATTTATTTTATTCTCCTTGTATTTTCGTCAATTCTTATTTGGTTTTAAAATAGCATTAAAACACTTTAGAAAAACGTTTAAAAATCACCTACAGCCTCACCATTCTTATACAATTGTTTTATCTTCCAAGCTCCCTGCTGGTTTCCTTTGTATTTATGTGAAGTTTGGCATGGTTGTAATCAAAGCACATGTATAATTTTGCATTCTGTTTTTTAAATCTAATGTTACAATTTTCATTTTCCAAAAAGTGCATAATCACGAATCCCTCCTCACTAAGGGATATATAATCTATTATAGAAAATAGAGAGAAGAGGTGTAATCCATCTGGGACTTAGAATCATAGAGATAATGATTTAAAACCCCATTCACTTTTTACTAGACAATTAAATTTGGAAAAGTTATTTAAACCTCAGTCTCTTTGTAGTATGGGTAATAGTATGTATTTGTTGGGAGGTGAAAATAAGATACAATCTTTATAGAATGTACATTTCTAAGCACAAATTAAATGCTTAATATATGATAGCAACTATTGTCATTCTTATCAGTCATTATACTAGATGCATAGTTTTATTTATTCATTCATTTATTCCAAATATTTATTAAAGGGCTACTGTGTATCAGACTCTATATTAAGCACTGGGGTGAAAAACTCAGGGTTCCTGCCTGCTAGCAGCTCTTAGTTTATTGGGGGTTACAGTTGTATAAATAGATAATTGCAATAAAGTATTTTGCTGATATCTTTCTTTTGTTTCACATTTATGTCTTGGTTTTCATGCTATCTTCTTGGTTAGTTTTTGGACCTTTGCATATTTACTCGGAGTCAGATTATTATAGGCCAAGGGCCCACTCGGTTTACCCCGGACACTTTTGTGTGAGTATTGCTGTTCTTGGAAATACCTCTGTGATGACAAGAGCAGGCATTGTAGTCAGACTCTCAGCTTCTAACCAGTTTAGCCACTAGTTAGACCTTGAGAGGGTTCCTTGACCTCTCCAAGCTTCAGTTTCCTCATCTAATGACACCTCCCTTGAGGGATAATTGTATTAAATGAGAGAATCCATGTGATGCTATTAGCACAGACCTGGCCCTTAGTTAACATGAAGCAAATGGAAACTCCTGGCTGGGCATGGTGACTCATGCTTATAATCCCAGCGATTTGGGAGGCCAAGGTGGGAGAATCACATGAGGCCAGGAGTTCAAGACCAGCCTGGGTGACAGAGCAAGACCCTGTCTCAAAACAAAAGAGGAAGCTGCTTTCATCATGTGAATTATCACTGGCTTAATCTCAGCTGGACATCACTTTTGTTTTTGGCACACTATTTAAAGGTGTGACTCATGAAATCCTATTGTTTTGAGAGATAACAAATGAGATCTACCACATCCCAGAAAGAAACCTGAGACCAGATGTGTTTGGCAAATGCTACTTTTACTTGGCTTCCTTCATAATTCCCTGCTCATACCCTGCATTCACTCTCATGTCTATGCTTCTTCATTGATCCACTGTCTGTCTGTAGCCCTTCCAGTCAGGTTTCATCCCCACGGCTCCACTAAACAACCCCATCTACAGTCTGGCCACATCTGCCATTAACTTCGCAGAGCAACTGGATGCTCTCAACACCTTCTCAGATGCCACACGTAGTCCCTGACTAGTGTTGTACTCAGCACAGCCTGTTCCTGGCCTGATAGACCATCTCAATCTCCATCTGCTCCTCTGCCTGATGGGAGGTTTTTTGGTTTTGTTTTGTTTTTCTACTTTTGATGTTTTAAGTGGAAAAGAACAGCCAGGCAGAGTACCCATAGGGAGTTGATTCCCTGGGAGCCCTTTTCTACATGCACTTTTGTCTTGGCATTGTCTGTGCTTCCTGTTTGCGAATTCCCTCCTACTTTCCACATGAAGAAAAAGGTTGTTACAATTACACAAGGTTAGAGGTTCAGCCTACAGGTACTTCCCAAAACATGTTTTTATAATATATCTAAATACTTACATTTTTTAAGGAGTAAGGTTCAAATGATATAACATTAACCATTTTAACAATTTAAAAGTATACAATTCAGTGGCCTTTAGTACATTCACAAGGTTCTGCAACCATCACCACTGTCTAGTTCTAGAACATTTCATCAACCCAAAAGGAAGCAGTCACTTCCATCCCTCACTTTCCCTAGTCTCTGGCAACTATGCTTTCTATCTCTATGGAATTGCCTAGTCTGTATATTTCATGTAATATGTGACCTGACTTCTTTCAGTAAATATTAAATATATTTTCAAGGTTCATCCATGTTACAGCAAGTATTTCTTTTTATGTCTGAATAATATTCCATTGTGTATACTACATTTTGTATATTTATTAATCATTGATGGATATTTGGGTTGTTTTTATCTTTCAGCGACTGCAAATACTGCTGCTATGAACATTTCCATACAAGTTTTTGTTTGAACTCTAGTTTGGCATTCATACCTAGGAATGGAATTGTTGGGCCCATATTCCATGATATCTTACTTCAATATTTTCTTTCCTTCTTTCTTTTCTTTCTTTCTTTCTTTCTTTCTTTCTTTCTTTCTTTCTTTCTTTCTTTCTTTTTTTCTTTCTTTCTTTCTTTCTTTCTTCTTTCTTTCTTCTTTCTTTCTTTCTTTCTTTTCTTTCTTTTTCTTTCTTTCTTTCTTTCTTTTTGTGACAGAGTCTCACTCTGTTGTCCAGGCTGGAGTGCAGTGGCATGGTTTCAGCTCACTGCAACCTCCACCTCCTGGGTTCAAGCAATTCTTCTGCCTTAGTCTCCTGTGTAGCTGGGATGACAGGCACCTGCTACCATGTCCAGCTATTGTTTTATGTTGTTTTTTTTTTTTTTGTTTTTTTTTTTGTTTTTTTTCATATTTTTAGTAGACGGTTTCACCATGTTGCCTAGGCTGGTCTTGAAATGAACTCAAGCAATCCACACGCCTCGGCCTCCAAAAATGCTGGGATTACAGGCATGAGCCACCATGCCTAGGCCATCTTACTTCAATATTTTCTAACTGTTAACTATGTTTGCTAAATTTACAACATTAAAATCTCACATATGTAACTTCATATCATGAAGTTCCGGAATGCCAAAGAAGAAAAAGTTTGGTTACATTGCTATGCTGGATTTCAAATTTTTAATCTGGAAACATTTCTGAGAGAAGAGATAACCTGCATGGAAGTAATATTTGTGTTACACAAAACTACAACAACAACAAAAATAACTCGCATAACACAAGTTTTCTAAAGAAAATACTGTACCTAGAAGGTATTGGTAGAAAAATTATACAGCTTTCGAAGTCCAGAATAATAGTGTAATTCTGCCTGGTTTGCCACAGTATGTGTCAATAATAGAATGTAGAGTCTTTTCCTTTAGTAATTCTGAACTGACTGGCAATCTTCATTTTGCTGTTCTGCCCTCCACCAAGCCAATGATGAGAAAAAATGAATAGAAATTGGAATTTGAATCACCTCCTAATTGTTTTACTTGGTTCAAATGGCTGCAGTACCATATACACATTTTTCTCCACTAAGTAATCTCCAGATGCTATACAACAGTCACCCTTTTAAAGGACTCCCTCTATTTTTCTTTCCAGAATTAAATTGGCATATGGTACACTTGCACTTTGCTTTTTTTTTTTTTTTAAACTAAATCAAACTCTATTCATGAAATTTGACTTTATCTGCTTGGCCGAGATTGAATCATACAGCTACTGAATACATGCTGTTGACAAAATGGCATTCCTGTGTGCTGAAAATGTCTACGCAATGCAGGGACATTTTAATACTGGCATGCTGAATAATCAATTCCACTTTAAGGCACAGATCAATATTATCTTTGAGATGTCTAAATAGCCATTAAATATGAACAGAACAGCCCTAGCAAGCAGAAAAATGAGGAGGAGGAGGATTGTTCTTGACTACAACATGAGGCTTCTAAAGATTTTGAAAGGGAACATTGACCTCTCTGGAAAATTAACTGTTATTTTTTTTCTCATTGATGAATCTAAATTAGTTAAGTTTTCTTTTCATTTTGTTTTGTTTTGTGTTTCTTGCGCTAAACATTTTATTATTTGAGGAACGAATATTATGTAGTTCCTCTAGATATCTCCTCAGGCTTTATAATTAATTATTGATGTTATCATATACATTTTAAAAACTAAACTTATTGTTTTAGAATAGTTTTCGATTTACAGAAAAATTGTCAAACTGGTACAGAGTCCCATATACCTCATATCCACTTTCTCTACTATTAGAAATATGTTATTATGGTACATTTGAGAAGTTAACGAACCAATATTGATATATTATTATTAATTAAAGTTGATTATATTCAAATATTTTGGTTTTAAATCAAATTACCCTTTCTTTTTCAAGATCTCATTAAGATATCACATTACATTTAGTTATTATCATGTTAGGTATCTCTTGGCTGGGACATTTTCCCAGAATTTCTTTGTTTTTCATGATTTTGACAATTTTGAACAAACTGGCATTTTGGCCACATATTTTGTATGATATCTCTCAACTGGGATTCATTTTATGTTTTCCTCATGATTAGACTGTGGTTATGGGTGCTTGGGAAGAAGACCACAGAAATAAAATGTCATTTTCATCAATTTATTTATTTCAGATATACATACTATCAATTTTACATTACTATTGATGTTAACCTTGACCACCTGGCTAAGACAGGGCTTTTTCAATTTCTCCACTGTTAAGTTCCTCATTAATCCCTCTTGCATACTGTACTCTTTGGAGAGAATTCACTGTGCCCAGCCCACACATAGGGGATGGAGGATTATTTATGCTCTATCTCCTTGAGAGAGAAGTAACTACAGAAATTATTTGGAATTATTTTCTATGGGAGATTTATCTCTTTGTCTTCATTTATGTATTTATTTAATCATATATTTCTATCAGTGTAAACACATGATTATATATTGTATGCTTTGGGCGATAATCCAACACTTTTTTGTTGTTGTTGAAATTGTTCTAGCGTTGGTCATTGTAAGCTCTTTCAGTTGGCTCCTTTGTCCATTTGACATACCCTATTAGTGTGTGTGTGTGTGTGTGTGTGTGTGTGTGTGTGTGTGTGTGTGTATTTTGAGCACTTTCTTACTGGAACTATAAAATGATCCAAAATTATTTTGAACATTTCTTGTCCCATTTATAGGATTAGAAATTTCTCCAATGAGCTTTGATTCCTTTTATTGAAGAATGATATTAGAAACTAAAATCTGGATGTTAGGTTTGTGTACATACTGGAGTATCATTGCTTTTAGGATTTCTTAAATGACAGAAAAAGGAAATATGTATCTGTATACTATCCTGTGCATGTTCACATATCTATAATTATTTCTGTATGTATCCATCTGTATCTATATTAAACTTGAGTTAATACTGATCCCTGCAAATCTAATCCATTACCACATGGATCTCTCTAGCCTTCTCTCATACATTTATAGTACATTTATACATTTATAGTATAGTTAGATTCATCTGTCAAAGTCTACATTCTTTCTTGGGATCCCATGACCTCCTAAACGATTTATTAAAATTTACATACATTGAGGTTCAGTCTTGTAAAGTTATGTGGGTTTTGACAAATACATAATGTCATTTATCCACCATTACAGTACCACACAGAATAGTTTTATCACCCTAAAAAAATCCCCTGTGCTTTACTATTTCATTCTCCTCCTCCCACAAGCCCCTGGCAACTACTGATTGGTTGATCATTTCTATAGCCTTGCCTTCTCCACAATATCACATAAAAAAAATTATATGGCATGTAGCCCTTACAAACTGGCTTGTTTTACTGGTCAATATATATTAAGATTCATCCGTATCTTGTATGGCTTTATAGCTCAGTTTTTGATCACTGAATGCCATTGAATTCTGCATATTATATGGATGTACTGCAGATTATTTATCCATTTACCCGTTGAAGAATATCTTGGTTGCTTCTAGTTCTTGGTGTTTATGAATAAAGTTGCAATAAATATTTGCCTGCTGGTTTTTGTGTGAAGATATTTTCAAATAAGTTGGGTAAATGCTTAACATTCAGTTTCTTGATTGCATGGTTAAGACTTTGCTTAGCTTTCTACTGTCTTCCATTTTGCATTCTCATCAGCAATGATGGGAGTTCTTGTTACTCAGCATCTTCATCAATAATTAGTATTGCTATTCTAACACCATTTAAATAGGTGTGTAGTGATTAAATTGGTTCAGTTTTGCTTAGTGATCATCCATCTCCAATGGAAAAATACCACCCATCAAACACATACGTGGATTTATAACTGAACAGTTTTGATGGTTAAATGCTTTCTTTTACATAAATTTTTTTACCATTAAAACTTGGCATTTACCACATTTTTTTTCTCTAAGGATATATAAAATACAGAATAGTGTATTGGTCATTTACTTTAACTTTGAATTAAAATAAGCTGGGCTTTAATCTAGACTGTACCACTTATCTCTGAGGCTATGGGTAAATCATTAACTTGCCCTGCTTTAGTGTCCTAATCTTTAAAACAGAAACAATAACAGAAACCAACTGAGGAGGTGATATAGATTTAAAGAGTTACTACATAGGAAATATTTAACATGATTCCTGGAAGATGGCAACCCTATTGAGGGAATGTGTTCTCTTTCCAGGTCCATGAGGAGGGCGTAGCTTTAAGGGCAAGAATTTCCCCAGCGCCATGCCCCCTACCATCTCTCCATCCCGGAGATTCAACGGTTTGTGTTTGAATTTTGCTGGCACGGAAAGAAACTAAAAGTCGATCACTCCAGCTGAAGTTCTAAGGAACTCCTTTCATTGGCCCAGGATCTTGGAGAAGGTGGGGGTTTCTCCCAGGATAAAAGTCTGTGCTTCACCTGCGCCAGATTTTCCAGCTTTCTGGAATCCCCTCCCACACTCTTCATGGAAACCTTTCTCTTCTCCTTTCCTTCTCTTTTCTCTACCTAAATAAAATCACCTTTCTGCAGCACTGTTTTGGGTCCAGTATTCACTTTAGGAGCATACGGTCCACCTGCAGTGGCCCCACCACTTATTCCTTAAGACGTTGGAGGCCAAGAACCCACAACGATCACTGGCATCCGAGAAAAACCCAGTTACAATATGATAATTATTATTACTGTATTACTATTACTAGTGCTGATATTAGTACTAGAGAAGGCTCTGTTGTTTTTTTTTTTTTTTTTCTTAAAAACTATACACTTTTCAATCCTTCACTTTGGAGCTGCACTGATCTTTTTCACCCAACCATGCCTCATAAAAACAGAATAAACACACTTCACATTCATTAAATTTCTCGAAGCATGAATTTTTTCTACTCCAAAGTGCATGGTAGAATAGATATTTGCAAAGGCAACCTAAGTGTTACAACTCATTGGCTTCCTGTTACTTTTTGTATTACTAATAATCCCTTGCATTTGCTCAGTGCTTTAGATTTTACATAGACCTGGCTTCACAGATATTATCTCATTTGCCTTCTCAGAACAGATTTCTGTGGTAGGCAGGGCATGCTAAGTAGCCTTTCATTTTGATTAGTTGAAGTAATTTGCCCCAAATCACCTAACAAGTAAGGGTAGAGTTAGGATCTGAATCCAGGTTGTCTGAATACCGATTTCATTGTTCTTTCAAGGAAACCAGGTGAATCTTCAGATGAAATGGTACATCAGGCTGCCTGGGACACTCATTATTTCCCATTAATCGTGGAACCATGTGTTTCAAATCCATGCAGTCGGGATCATGGGTGGCAGGGATCTTCAAAAGGGGATCCACTTGTACTGTGGGGCTTTAAATCAGCTATGACGTCACCAGTCCTCATGTCTCACAGGTGACCTCCTACAATCTAATATGTGTATAATAAGCTCCCCAGCACCATTTCTAAAGCACTAGATTGTTCTTGGTAAGGAGTGTAGTAGCCAGATTTTTACGCTCTTTCTGGTACTTACCCCAATCACCTTCCTCACTTTTTATCTAACTCACAAAGCTAAGCTTCTATCAGTTTTGTTGGTTCTGTGAGTCCATACTCCTGGTTCTGTGTGATTATCTAGGAGTAGACATTTGACTCTAGATGGGCTAATAAGATGCTCCCTCCTGGTAGATAAGACTTGGGGCCCAGAGACAGCAAGTTAAAAAATACTTGGCCGGGCGTGATGGCACATGCCTGTAATCCCAGCATTTTGGGAGGCTGAGGCGGGCAGATCACGAGGTCAAGAGATCGAGACCATCCTGGCCAACATGATGAAACCCCGTCTCTACTAAAAATACAAAAATTAGCCAGCCGTGGTGGCATGGTGGTGACTCCCAAGTAGTTCCATCTACTTGGGAGGCTGAGGCAGGAGAAGCACTTGAACGCAGGAGGTAGGGGTTACAGTGAGCTGAGATTGGCCCACTGCACTCCAGCCTGGCAACACAACAAGACTCTGTCTCAAAACAAACAAACAAACAAACAAACAAACAAAAAACCCCCACAAAACCTGTGAAATGCATGGGATGGACATTTTCTGCCACAGAAGCAGAGATGCAGAGAGTTCTTTTGCAGAAAGAAAGAAATATAAGCATAGCAAGACAATGAGTTAAAAAGGAGCATAGATACACATATAGAGATGTATAGAAAGAAACCATATGAGATTGAGAAAGGTTTTGTCCCGACATTCCAGTCCCTTCCAGAGACCTTGTTTCATTACTTTCCATGTGTTACTTGAACTAATTCTTTAATTTTCTGACCTCCATTCTAAACTGGAGGGCATCTATTGGTGTCTGTTATTCTGACAAAGAAAATAATCCTAATTTATACAGGAAATGAATTTCTTCTAATGCAAAATTTACTATTGAGCTGTGGCCAATGCAGCTGTTAACAACAGCATTAGCTTTCACTTATCATGGCCACCACTTAGTTAGTTTGTGGATTCTACATACCAGGATGTACTCAAATTACTTAATAGTATTTCTACCTTGATGCAAATAACCCTTTAAAGCGTCCCGGAATCTCAGCAAAAGGGGTTACTTCTCAGGTCAGCTATTTCAATCCAATCAGAATTATTTTCTTTCATTTCCCTGCCAGTTTTTGCTTAAAATCTTCCATGGCTGGGAAGCAAAGCATAAGAGAGTGAGCATGGATTTAGATTAATCCAGCTCTTTGTTCAAAACCTGTTCTGCAACTTTCCAGTCTTAAAATCCTAATTACTTAGCCTCTATGACTCTTTCTTTCCTCACTTGCAAATGGAGATTAAAATGTTCTACTTTATGGATTTTTTAATGGAGATTTTATGGAACAATGTATTCAAAACACCTGCTCTACTGCCTACTCTATAGTAGACACTTAATAAATGTTATTCATTCCCAGCTTTTTAGGCAATGCATCAGTCATTCTTCTTTATGCTGAAACAGTGGCTCCTAACTGTGTAGTCTGCAGTATCCCTGTGTAGGATTAACAGGCAGTCACGATGATGACTGAGTCTAAAAGCCTGAAATCAAATCCTAGACCTACAGCTTTCTTGCAGGACCTGTGATAAGAGAATGTGTGATAACTTCCTCAGATTCCTTTAAAATGAAGAGCTAGACTAGTGCACACTTGAGATCCTTTTACAATGTGAAATATTGAGACTCTAGTATTTACCCTTTAGGTTTTGATTTTATTTATATTAAATAAATTATAATACTTTACACTCTAAAGTGCTATTGGTTGGTAAACAAGTACCTTTCTGCGCTATATTTCCTGTGGCAAAAAAAAAAAAAAAAAATACTGACTTCAAAATAAGCCATTGTAAATTTTTGAAAGATCTCATTGTCAAGTATCTTTCTACGGTCAGACAAAAATCTGCCTCAATCCAAGTAATTAGTGCCACTTCTTCCTTTACCTTGATCAGCACCTCTGGTCCCAGAATAAGATCAGGTGTGCACTAACTTGTCTTTGTCCCTTCCTAATTTCCTTTCCTCCTCTAATAATATGTGTTAGCTACTCAGATGCTTTCCTTCATCTTAAGCCCCCATAGCCTGAAATTTTGTGAAGCCATGGAGGTGAACTCTATTGGAAAATGAGATTCTGGCTGACAGTGGAACATTGGAATATATGATTGTTTTAGAAATGACTTTTACTAATAGTCCATTGATGATGTTTCAGTAAACTGGAGTTTGGATAAATATTTTCTGGGTTTAGCCCTCTCCTACATGCCAAGCCTCACCCTTGCCCTCCCTCCACTTGCTCTCAGTCCCAGTCCCTAACTTGAATCAATTTATGCCTTCATTGATTGATTCACTCCTTGAATATTTATTGAGTTGCTACTACATATAAAACCCTCTGTTAATTTCTGATTTGTACTTCAAAGATAAAAAATAACTGAACCTTGCCCTCAGGGAACTCACAGGCTAGTAGAAAGAGATATGATACACATATATATGCAACCAAAAACCAAGGAAGAAATAATATCACGGCTCAATATTTTTCAAACCATAAATTGCAGCCCATTTGCAGGACATGAAATCAATCAGTAGGTCATGACCAGCATTAAAAAAATAAATTGAATAAAAATATTTGACTGAATCACAAATTAAGGACACATGTTGTTTTGTGAAAGTTTTATAAGTTATGTGTGTGTGTGTGGAGGGGCACTATAGTGTAATATGAAGTGTTTTTACTATGCATCTGATATAGTTTGGTTCTGTGTCCCCACCCAAATGTAATTTCCATGTGTCAGGGAGGGACCAGGTGGGAGGTGATTGGAGCATGGGGCTGGTTCCCTCATGCTCATGTTCTCATGATAATGAGTGAGTTCTCACAAGAGCTGATGGTTTTAAAGTGTGGCAGTTCCTTGTGCTCCCACACACTCCATCCTGCTGCCTTGTGAAGAAGATGTCTGATTCTTCTTCGCCTTCTGCCATGATTCTAAGTTTCCTGAGGCCTACTAGCCATGCTTCCTGTCAAGCCTGCAGAAGTGTGAGTCAAGTAAACCCCTTTCCATTAAAAGTATTCAGTCTCAGGTAGTATTCTTTATAACAGTGTGAGAACAGACTAATACAGCATCACACTGAAAAGTCTGAAGACACTATCTTAGGAGAGAAACAGATAAAGAAACCCTCTCAAGCTTAATGTGTCTATGACTCAGCCAGGAATCTTGTTAGGATGGTTTCTAATTCAATTGCTGTGTGCTGGGGCCTGAGATTTTGTTTCTGATAAACTCCCAGGTGCTGCTGTTGCTGCTCATCCACCCAAGAAGACAAAGTGCTAGATGGAGAGACTATTTCCCGAGGAAGAACCTGAGGAAGTCCCTGAAGTCATTCGTTTGTGACTTCAAGTGCCTCCAAGGAATAAAAGAAAATATACTTCTCCCTTCTTTGTCTCGTTTTTGCTTTTGGTTGATTGATAGAAATCCTAACTTACCCCATTCTTCACTAAGGATTGTTGCTGTCCGGCTTCCAGGCGCTGAATGTTAAAACCAAGGGACCAGATCTGCTTCAGGCCAGTTACTGTGAAAAGCTCCACTGTTTTATCTGAGGGTTGGCCCCCAGTTTTCCATCGTGTTTTAAACATTGGTGCCTTTCCATACAATGTCCCCTGCAATTAACAGTAGAGTCCTTACTATAAAGAAGGTTTTTAAAAACAGAAGCAAGAAGAGTTTTATTTATTCTACCTTCTACCGGCTACCCCATTGCATCAGGGTTTCACTTGCATTCAGATAGCTGCGTTGACTTCCTAATGGTTTCCTCTGCCTGAAGTTCCTTTTCTGTCTCCCTCTACCCATCCCCTTCCCCTCTTAAACCATCCTGTACAGGGATATATTGATCAAGCTAAAATGAAGCTTCCATTATTTTCTTTTACTGCTTAAAATCCTTCAATGACCGCCCCCCCTTCCATTCATTGTCTAGGCAAGCTCTCTGCTCCTGCCAAACTTGTTTGCTGCTGCTCCAATGTGTCTTTCTTCATCCTTCATTTTGACCTCTCACATCCTCCTCTCACTTTTCCAGCTATTCGAATCCTGCCTACTCTTTAGGTTTTAGCTTAAATCCCACTTCTTTCATGAAGCCTTTTTTGGAAACCCCAGAGGGAATGAATGTCTCTCTCTCTTTCTCCCTCTCTCTCCCTCTCTCTCTCTCTGTGTGTGTGTGTGTGGTGTGTGTGTGTGTGTGTGTGTGTGTGTGTGTCTTTCTCCCTTACCCCTCTTTTGCTGATGTCTCATCTCAATAATGCCAAGCATAATTTGTGTACTGGCGTATGGAAGAAAAAGCCCGGGATTGGCAGGAGCAGACCAGAGTGGGAGCTGACCAAACCGGATGTGTGTGACAGCGGGCAAGCCACGTGTCTTCCCTGAGGCTCAATTTCTCCATTAAGATGAGAGGATCGGAGATGATGATCTCTAAGTGATTGCACATGGTGTCCAGTATTACGTGTGTTTTGCTAACTTTGTTTCTTTAAAGTTCTCATTTTCTATTACTGTGAAATGTTCTTAATTGTCGTTCTTGTTAGTATTGCGCTATTGCCCATCTTTTAAATTGTCTTTTAATTTTTAAATTCTCGTGTTTTTGTTTTTCTTACTCATAAAGAAACCACATTTTATGGCCAGGGCAATGAGGCCCAGGGAGAGCCTGCCTAAGGGCACGCGGAGCAGAGAATACATTACTCCCAACTAGGGAGGGCCCTGTGCACCAGACGCTGCCCGGCGCCGCTCAGAGTGGGTGCTCACGAATTATTTGTCAATTGATTGGAGGTTGCCAGGCCCATCTTGCAAGACACCTCCCTTCTCCCTGGAAGGAGAAACCCTTGGAGTCTGTTGGTTAACGGGAAAAGTGCTTTCTCTGGGAGGAAGGCGGGGCACGCCGGAACACGCTCTCGCTGGGAATCCGCACACTCCTTCACCCGGTGTTTCTTAACCCCTTTCTTCTCCGGGGAGTGGAGAGGGGCCTCAAGGATACTAGAAATCCGTCCCCTCGGCGGAGACACGTAGTCGCCCCCTCACCACCACAGCCGACTGATCTTGCGGAGTGGATCTCCCCCAACCCCGCCGGCGTTTCGCTCGGGCTCCCTCCGCTCTGCAAAGGGAGCAGGGAGCTGGGGGAGCCTTGCACACCAGTCTTCCCGGAGCTGCAGACGAGGAGCCCCGCGCCCTCGGGAGCCTCTCCGCGGCTTTCCCTCCGCCGCGCGGCTGTGCAGCCTCTCCCCGCCGCCCCCACCAGCAGCTCGCCCTCGCTCCCCACCTCCAGCCCCGCCAGCCGGAGCGCGCACACCGGGGCTCCGGCACGTGGGCGCGCGGGAGGTGGCGGCCGCTGCTGCCGCTGCCGGAGCCCGAGCCCGAGCCGGAGCCAGAGTCCTAGCAGGAGAGATCGCCCTCCATGCTGCGGGCGCTGCGGCCGCCTTCCGCTCAGCCTCGGGTCCCAGGCGAGCCTTGCGAGCCGGCGAAGCAGCGGAGGGGAGGAGGACTAGGACGGGAGGAGGGGCTCGGCGGGCTGGAGCGAGCTGGGCTGTGAGCACTAGGGACCCGCAGCCTGGAGGAAGCAGCCCCGCTCTATCGCGCGCTCTCTGCTCTAGCCGCTACTGGGGGCTCCAGGCAGCGCGATGCCGCTGCGCTTCTTCTAGGCGGCGGCCGGCGGAGACATTCCGCAGCCGCTTGGCCCGCACCGGCCCCTGTTCCGCTGGCAAATCCCTTGTCTATCCGGAAGGACGCACCCTGCCGCCAGAGCCGGAGCGAGCGGGAAGTCCGAAGTCAGCCTCCAGCGCCTCCAACTTCCCTGTGAGCCCCTCTCCCTGCCGCAGCCTGCGCCAGACCTGGGAGCGATGCGCCCCCAGCCGGGCGGCGCGCCCTCTGCCAACTCGCCACCCATGGGATCGACTGCTCTCAGCTGCCCGGCTTGGAGTGCGTAGCCTTCGCCGCGTGGCCCAGGAGAGGAGCAAGACAGCGAGGCGTTTCGCGGACTCCGCGAGCACTGGTCGGCTTGGTGGCTGCTGGATAGCGTTTATACCAAGGGGTGAGTAGCCCGCTAGTGGAGGCGCCCTTTACCCCCAGCTAGTGGCTTGCATGGATGGCAAAGACACGGGAGAAAGTTGGGTCTCCTTGCACTTATCCTGGGATTGGCAGCGGAACGCAACATTGGTTCCTCCAACACGATTGCCTTGGGGCTTCCCCAGTTCCCTGCATCTCTAAGCCAAGGAGGGAGTCCCCTTCCGCTTCCCAAGGAGAAAAGTGGCTCCCTAGAGCAGATCGCTGACTTCCTCACCAACGTGCCATTTGGGGCTTTTCAGCCGCCCGCGCGTGAAGCTAGCTCTCAGCATAAGCGCTTGGAGATCCGCAGCCGCCTGGGCGCGCTAAGAGATCGTGGGCAACCCTAGCCCTTAGGGTAGGTAAAGAAAGGTAGCCCTTTCTTTAATGAACGCGCTTCATTAAAGAAAAGAGACTACTGGTATATTAAGGAAGTGTAAGAGTGTGTGTGTGTGTGTGTGTGTGTGTGTGTGTGTGTGTGTGTGTGTGTGTGTGAGAGAGAGAGAGAGAGACATGCTCCAGGAAAGGTAGCCCGAGTAGTAGGCGCGACTGAAATTTATCTATTGCTGACGGATCCAGCACCCGGAATGCCAGATTGTCTTGATCCGCGGTGCGGTGCGGGTTTAGGGGCGCACAACACAGGGTGGCCCGACAGAGTCCAACAGGTGGCCTGCGCGGGCTTCCTGTGGCTAGGCGCGGGGGAGGGAACCGCTATCTCCCTGAGGCCCGGCTGCCTCTGCTTCTACGGGCGCATCTGAACATGGGCAAGGAAATGCACTCCCTGCTTTCAGGCCCGATTTGGGGTGAGTGTGTGAAGCATCCAAATGCCTCCTGTCGGAAAACAGCGGCCTCATTGTGTGCCCGACTGAGGTTTCAACTTGCAGGCAACTGAGAGGCCATTCAGCTGGGCGGCGCGGAGTTGGCTGGTCCTCGGACTTGAGCCGTAGCCTTGCCCGAGGTCCCTGGCGGCAGTATCCCAGCTCCTCCGGATGGGCGGTGAGCCAAAACTCAAGAGTTTTGCTCCTCTGTACTCCACTGAAAGGAGGGGGAGTTGCAGGAACACCAGGAGTCCTGCTGGAGTTTATTCTTCTTTACTTGCCTCCTGCGCTTTTATCCTGAGATTCATACACCAGGGCAGGTATGGGCGGGCATATACCTGATGTGTGCGAGTTGAGTGTGGGGTCAGGTCGAATTTAAAAGCTGGATAGAAGAAACTAGAGAGAGAACATTTTGCACCCGCTAGGGAGACAAATAAGGAGAGGGCGCGAATGCGCTTCGAAAAAGTTTCACCTGAACTCACCTTTCTTCGGTGACTTCAGGTGTAGCCAAGTGCAAAATGTTTTAATTCCCCAAAGCTGTGGACCTTCCAAAGTAGAATCTTCTAAAATTGCTGCGTAACTTCATTCCTCGGCTTGCTCATTTGTAGATTGGGGACCGTTACCCGCGTTTATGGGTGAAGCTCTGGAATGTCTATAAAGGAGGTATTTAGAGGTGGATGTACAGGAGGGAGGTAGAGTAGCTGCGTGTGTGTATGTGTGTGTGTGTGTGTGTGTGTGTGTGTATGTGTGTGTGTGTGGCGTGAGGGAGAATTGGGAAAAGGAGGAGTTGTCTGGAGCCTACATGCATAGCAGGCACCACGTTTTTACTTAGATTCTGTGTTTTAAGGAAGTGGGTTGGCTTTGGGAAGAGTGATGGAGATTTGGGGAAGCTAAAGCTTTCCCAGCACTCACTTGGCGCTGTTATGCCACTGCCTGCCCACTTCGCAGTGAGATGTTTGTATATTGGAAACAAAGTGATGACACTCCAAAACACAAAAGAACCCTCTGCTATTGGTGCTTGCCCCAGTGGCTTTCCCTCCTGGGAAATGAAGTTCTGGAGACCACAGCTGTTTAGCCTGGCTGCCTTTACTCTGGAATTTTGCTGCATCCTTCCAGCCCCAATTCAGTTTCCCTCCTAAGGAGAGCCCTCCTCACGCAGGGCCTCTGGTAGCAGATCATCAAGGGTATCTAAGTAGAGTGAACTCCTGGATGTGTAGCACTCACTGGGTGATTTAGCATGGGGCGCATGCGTCACGAGAAACATGCTCCCTGGAGTCTTGGCATTCGAAAGGGAGCCAGGAGCTGGGGCCCTAGAGGAGAATGGGCAGGGAGGTATTGTATATTACGAAGAGACAGACGGATAGTCGTACAGAATTAGAGTAAGAAGAAAAAGGAGAAAGAGAAGCGGCACAAAGAGGGAGGGAGAGAGGGGCAGAGAGACATGACAAGAGAGGCAGAGACGCACAGAGACAGAGGGAGGGCAGAGAGAAGACAAGAAAGTTACAAGGTAGGCAGGGCAAAGAATAAGAGCAGGGAAGAGTGGCAGAGAGAAAGGGAAGGTGGGGAAAATAAATCCGAGGAAAGAACAATGTGAGAAAAGAGAATAAAAAGAGAAAGGAGTGGGAAACGGGGTGGAGAAGCCAGATGGGGAGGAGGGAAAGGGTTGGAAAAGAGAGGTGTCCTGAAATCACATGCTTTTTGTATTTAATTTTTGTAAACCATGCTGCCGTTCTAAATTCCACATCCTTAAGTAGCCAGCCCTTGATTAGTGTTTGTTTCGCTGAGGAGTCATGAATTACGCAGAAATTGGAAACCCTCTTGGAACTCCTTGGAGATGACATGAGTACAAGTTTAGACTCTTGGTAAATGCACACATGCATAAATGCATTTGTAGTCATAGTTTTTGTTTATTTGTAGTTTTCTGGGTAAATACAAGATGGAGAATTGAGGCAGAGGGTTGGTTCACTGACAATATTTGCCAGTGATTCTCTAACCTTGTTTTTAGAAAAATCTCGGGTAGCTTCTGAGAAACACAGATTACTAGAGCCACTCCCCTGGGAGCCAGTTCCAATAGGGACAGGAATATGCTACTTTGAGTGCCCCAGTTGGTCCTAAAGCAAGTGGTCCCTGAACTGGGTTTTGATAAGTGTGGTATAGATGGTATAACACCCTTCTCTAATTTGTTTCTGGATTTCTTCCCAAGAGATGCTGTTTAACATCCTATTCTCTCCGGAAAAGCTCATTTCTTGTGAATTTCTCTTGATAAAAGGAGAAGCCCAAGGAAGTTGCTCAGCCAGGGTTACCTTCATGAACCTCATTAATCACTGTAGTTCCAGGGGAAGGCAGATGACTCCTTTGGTTGACCTTGTCAGGGACTTTCACAACTAACAGGCACTGAGGATTCCTCAGGGCATTGCCTTGGGCATTCTTTATATACTATCTGCCCATTTAACACCCCCAGAAAGCTATGTCACGGGCACTGTTATCATCTGCATTTTAGCTGAGGAAACTAAGACTTTGAGAAATTATGTAACGTGTCCCAGAGAAATTACTTTAGTTGTCAGTGGCCTAGCAACTAGAAGGTACAGCACTAAAATTTGAGCCCAGGTGTGGTTGACTCCAGGATCTTTCATCCTAATTATGTGCCATCGTAGCTGCTAGTCCTAACACCCCTTTCTAGGCTGATGGAGCCAAAAGATCCTTGGAGATCTTTCCCAAGCATTCTCCCTCCCCACGCTACCATTTGAGAAAAACAAAAGTGGCTGAAGAAACTGGGAAATGTCTTGCCAGAGATCCTACAACCAGTAGGTGACAGAACTTGGACCAACACCCAGTGTCTGGAGTCTCAGTCCAGCATTCTCATCATACCAGTAGTTGTCATGCCTGGCTAATCATCAAGGTCACATGCATCATAGTCAAAACGCAATTTGCTGGACTCCCCTAAAGGCTAACTGAATCAAAACCTTGCGGGCAGCAACCTCAGAGATCTATCTTTTTAGTCCATACCCAAGCCTACATCTATCTATACATTACTGTTTTCCCCAGTTGTTCCCTCACTTCTGGATTCCAACACTGGATCCCTTCCAGACAGCTTCAGGAGGAGAACTCTGAGTCCCTCCTGCTTCCAGCCAAATAGAAATACATAAAGTAGTAGACTCTGTGTATGTTGCAGCCCACTGAGGTCCAAGGAAACAAGCAGGACCACCTGGAGGCAACTTTGAAAGCTCTTTGAGAAGTGTTGCAATCACAATGATGTTTGTTAAACCCTTTTTTTTTCCTATGTCAAGTCGGAAAGCATTTATAGAAACATCAAATGCTCTTTCAGTGCATGAGTGTTGGTATTTGTACTTATACTTGACACAAAATGATGCCATGAGCCAGGCCAATGTGTCACTATGTCCAAAGTGTCTCCCAACTTAGTGGATCTAGCTGTGGTGCGAGAAACACCCCTTTCCTCCCCTTCATTTTTATGCTTTTGACTCCCTCAGAATAGATCAGTGCCTCATTCTGCAGGTAGAAGGGAGCTATCACACATACACTCTGTGTCTTTCTGGCCCACTTAAACTGTTTTCTCAGTGACCTCAACATCTTTTCCCTTCTATTTCATTGAAAAGTGGCCAAAGGTGCCAGACATCTTGTCCAGCAAACTGTTTTGTCATCTTTCCCTTTTCAGATCCAAATTTATCTTTTGAGTATTTTGCTTTTAACCCTGACCTCTTATTCAAGGATGGTAATTGAGCCTTAGGTAGCATTGATAAGCAACTCTCTGATACATGTGTTTTAAATAATCACAGTCATTTGTGACTAGAACATGAACCAAGGAATACCTTACATTTATAATCTGCTTCATTAAGATGCTGAATTTTTTTTTTCCATTTCAATGGTGAGAACCTACTTTGCTGGCATGACTGGCAGTGGAGAAGTAAAAGGTGAAAGAAACACTTAATGGTTAAGATTTGGGCTCTGAGTGCAGACGCAGACAACTAGAGGTCAAAGCCTACCACTACCTGCCTTGCTTTTATAACTTTGGTCTGGTGATTCAACTTCTTCAAGTCTTCATTTCTTCATGTACAAGTTGAAGACAGTAACAGGTTGTCTTACGTTGCAGGGATTAGCCTCGAAGAATGATTGAAGTGCTTAGCATGGCATCCTGCATACCTGTCAGCTAGTATGGTTACTGCTTTTTATTAAATATTTGCTGTGTGCCAGGCTCCATTTAACCCAGGAGCTGACATTAGGAAGGTTAAGAAATTTGCCCAGTTCACCTAGATTATCTTTTTATTTTATTTTAATTAATTAATTTATTATTATTACTACTTGTGAGACAGGATCTGGCTCTGTTGCCCAGGCTGGAGTACAGTGGTATCATGTTGGCTCACTACAAGGTCCGCCTCCTGAGTCAAACCATCCTCCCACCTCAGGCTTCTGAGTAGCTGGGACTACAGACATGCACCACCATGAATAGCCAATTTTTTTTTTTTTCAGGGATAGGGTTTCGCCGTGTTGCCCAAGCTAGTCCCAAACCCCTGAGCTCAAGCAATCCACCAGCCTTGGCCTCACAAAGTTCTGGGATTAGAGGTGTGAGCCGCTACCTGACCCACACAGATTCTAAGCAGCAGACTGACAGAATCCAGATCTCTCCTTTTTAAACTTCCCTAACCCTTACTGTTGCATTGCTGTGAGTCTCTGTTCTTTATACTTTAAGACAGTGTTGCATATGAAACACATTCTGGTTTGCATTTTAATTAAACCCATTGCAGAGAATGTTGAGAACAGTGGGAACATTTTGAACTTTGGGGGATAATTTTTAGGTGGTTAAATCACCTCCAAAATATTTGCTTTAACTTTTCTAGCAATTGGAATGTCTCATAGATCCATCCCCTGTTCTATTGCTTGGCTGACTCCCATCTGTTTATAAGGTCTCAGCAATGTCTCAAATTTCCCAAAGAAGCAATATCTTAGCATAGATATTGCTTCTTTGGGAAAATCTCCCTTGAGTCCTCAAAGGCTGTGTTAGATGTCTTTATAATGTGTTCCTCCATTTAAACTCAAGCATACTTGTCTGTTTACTTCTGTGTATCTGCCACTCAGTCTATATATAAGCTTCTTGAGATCAGGGGACTGGTTTATTGGAAGTTGGATCTATAGTACCTAGGACAGTGCCTGACATATCGAACCTCACAAAAAACATTTTTGAATGACTAATGGAAACTTCAAGCTAATTCTCAAAGAAAAAATCTGTTCAGAAAAAAGTGGCCATTGTCCTTAAATGCTAAAACAAAAACATCCAAGCCTAAGACTTGAAAGCCATGAGGCCTCATGCATCCTTAGAGGCACCAGTTCTTCACGTAGGAGTGTAATTGTATCAGTAGTTGTTGATTAACTATGTAAGCTTTGGGCAAGTGTCATTGTGATGTTGCTTAAGATATAATTAGAAGGGACATTCTGATTTATAAGTTAATGTGATTTTATCTGTACATTTAATTAGTTGCTTGGAAAGACACATTTGTTTCTCAGCCCAAAAGTTTTAAAAATTAATAGGCTTTCTAGAGTGAGAACGAAGGTTAGAAATAATCTAGTCCAATCAATTTGAAGAAGAGATGAAGAAACTGAGGCTCAGAGGGGGAAAGGACACCCAGCAAGGTGTCCCTTGTCTGAGGTCACCCAGCAAGGTAGTGCCACGGCCAGTGTGAGTGCCAGTGGTTTCTGGCTGCTGGCCCAGAACTCTTAATGCCCTGCTGAGAGTGATTAACACATGCATGGTGAGCTACTTGTTTGCTTTGAAGGCTTGCTTGCAAGCCTTCTGCATAGTCAGATACACAGCCTGCAACTGCACGATCCCCAGATGAAGCTCTTGTTGAAAAGGAGTGAAGCAGGCCTGAGATTATTTGCTGATAGGGCAAATTCCTCTAGACAAGGGTGTTTGTTGGAGAGCATCTTGGCAGGTCCTAATCCATAAGGCCTTATGGGCTTCTGAGATTCACAGTCTAGTTTTCAAACAAGAAAATGTGTCTGGAGTAGGATCCCCCTTTGATGTTCTTGTATGTAATATTTCAAAAATTAGAGATGTATGGATGTTTGTTGCCAATCCCCTGGCACAGGGTCATTGGCAAAGTCATGATCAGATGATGCTCCCCTTTCTTCCTAACCCTTTTTTAGATGGGAAGCAGTCACCTTGAGATCTTTCTCTCTACCCCTGGGATGCTTTGGAGTATGACTAAATGGGTCAACTGAACTGCATCCTTGGACACAGAAACATATGCAGCGTGCTTTGACTTTGATAACACATAGATTGTTATCACGTGATGTCAATATTATGGAGACAGTAAGGCGCACATCATCGGTGTGATATATTGTGTATGATCCTTTGAAAACATTATAATCAAGGCTGACAAGGCAGAAGAAATATCTCAACTTTGCATCTTCCCTGAATCCCAAAAAGCTTGCCAAATCAACCCATACTAACAAGACTCTGATTACTCAAGGAAAGAAGGCACAGATAATGATTCACTTTGCCCTTCTACCATAATCAGGCTGAGATTATTGTTGTTATTTTCTGGTTTGGTATCTCAGGGTCAGCTGCAAGGCAGAGGTACCTCTCTTTATTTCTCTACTACCATAACAGATTGCTCCCTTTCTTACCTCACAGGTTCCTAGAATGCCTACATTGCATGCTAATTTTTTGGGCCTTCAAATAATTTAATTTTTTCTATGGTTCTTTATTGAAATGAGAAATTTCCTGGGTAGGATATTGTTGATACGTAGACCTAACATCTCACCCTTTCTTCTCACCTTTTAATGGGCATTGAAGATAAATATTACTCTCACTGCCGCCACCATCAACACCACCACCTCCTTTTCCTTTTGCTACTGTTACTGTTGCCATTTATTGAGTATCTACTATGCGCCAACATGGTTCTAAGTTATGTACGTGCAGTTTTCTCATCTCATATTTCCAGTAGTTTGATGTTGCGATTATGGGTAAAGGAATTAAGAAATCACCAAAGAGATGACAAAAATAGCAATGACAGGATTAACCAGAATAGAAAAGAGGTGATAGTTGGATCAGGAAAATATGTGAAAGCAATGTAGACAGGCAGGAAGAAAAGTAAGATCTCTTTCCTCCTTCCTATTACCAAACACGCACGCCTCTAAGCGGGATCTTTAGAGAATGCATAATAAGCTGAGGCTTAGGCAGGTTAACTTGTACCTGATCCTCAGTGCCCTAAATGGCAGCGCAGGGCTTTGAATCCAGACTTTCTTATTTTCAGACTTTACTAGGTAATACTGTCTTCAGTTGACTTATAAAACAACGAGCTTGAAAAGAGCTTAGAGAATAACTTCCCCTATGGCTTTCAAAAGCAATTATGAGGCACGTTAACAGAAACACATTAAGATATTTTATGTCATTATCTAGTACATACCCCACACACAACTGACACAAAAGTTTAAAAACTATAACCCTTACTGTGGGTAATTTACTGATATCCTCCGTTCTGCTTTATCTTATTATTTACTGTGCACATTTCCATGTGGAGATACAACATATTCACCTGTAACACTGAAATAAAAGTTTTGGAAAATCATAATTACTCTTGCTATAGGCAGTATAGCCTAATAATTTCCATTCGATTCCCATTCATTAAAAAGAAATCATGCTACAGTCCACAGAATTGATTTCATGACATTAATGGGTTGAAAAGCACATTGTGAAAAACATTCCCTAGCCTGACACTACAGACTTTTATGTGTGGAGAAAGTAAGGATTGGCAGGTAAAGCTATTTTTCCTAGTTCAAGATCCCATGATAGGCTAGTGGCAGAGCCAGTGTAGAACCCAGGCTCATGACACCCGCTCACGCCTGCGAGTGAAAGCACCCTTGACTGTGGCCTCTGGGTTATGACTGAGCTTCAGTCTGTCAGCAGATTGTTGCCATTGACCGCTCATATCTGCCCTTCAGCTTTGACTTCCAATCCCCTCATGTAGCATTTTTTAGTGAGATTTAGGTGACAGGTTAATTTACGGTACATGGGTTTGGTGGTGGGGACTTGTGGTGTAAAGGGATGGTGAAGGAGCTGGGATGGTGTTGAGGCCCCTTTGGTTTTTCTGTGAGTCTTGCAGACTTTTTTAATTGAATAATTAGAGAACAGATCCTGGAGGAGGGAAGAAGCATTGAGGCTAACTTGTGTGTCCTTAATCCCTGCATCTGTCTCTCTCTGGACTACTTCTCCTTCCACAACCCAGAGGGTATTACTTTTATGTTTAAAGGCATTAACACAAGGACTGAATTTAGAGCCCAGTTTGCCATACCCAATATATGACGAATCCTTTCTGGAAACTATGATGACTACTTGAGCTGGGGGCAGAATTTTTGAGATGGTAATTTTTAATTTATTTAACACTACCTATGCATGGTAAAACGCCAAACAATACAAAATTGTAAAAAGTAAATGTTCTCTCATCCCTGATCCCAAGTCCTTAATTCCCGTTTTCCTAGTAAAACTATGTTTCCAGTGTCTTCTGCATCCTCCCAAAGATATAAGCAGACAAAAAGCATGCTTTTCCTCTTTCACACAAGTGACAGCATATAATGTACCTCGTTTTTTTCTATGTAAATGGCACATCTTGGGGATTGCTCATGTATGCCTCTATTGAGCTGCCTCATTATTTTTCTGAGCTGCATAATGTGCCATTATATAAATGTACTGGGATTTATTTGACTGTGGTAAAGTGTAATGATTAGGAAGCCGGATTCTGCAGCTGATCTGTCTCAGAGAAAGAGAAACAGAGAGAGAGAGAGAGACAGTATGTGTGTATGTGTGTGTGTGTGACACAGAGAGAGAGAGAGAGAGAGAGAGAGAGAGAAAGTGTGTGTGTGTGAGAGAGAGAATGTGTGTGTATGTGTAAGAGTGTGTTTGTGTGTGAGTGTGTGAGAGAGTACGTGTAAGAGTGTGTGTGCATGAGAGAGAGAGAGAGAGAGAGAGAGTGTGTGTGTGTGTGTGTGTGTGTGTGTGAGAGAGAGAGAGAGAGAGAGAGACAGAGACAGAGACAGACAGAAAAATTTTAGGAAACATAGGGCCAGGGAAGGCTTCACTAAGAGTCAAATTGTACCTCATTTGTGCATATTTTCAAGAATTCAGTTGTTAATATTGTGTGAGCCGTTTTTCACTCCATGAAATCACCAACAATTATTTGTTGAGAACATTTCAACTTTGGGATCTTGGGAAGAGAGGCGACAAGTAAAGATAATGGTTCCTGCCCTTGAAGAATTTGGAGACAGCACTTATTTACCCAGAACAGGTTGAGAATGATAAATAATTGTGTGTAATTGCAACCAAAGCTGGTTACTGTCCAGCAGGTATCTGCTAAAAGATCATTCCATGCAGCAGGAAAAGCAAGCACAAAGGCTGTGATGTGGGACTGTGAGTTTCACATTTGAGAACCAGCAAGGAAGCCAGTGGGGCTGAAAGCAGAGGAATACGGTGAGTGGGTGGGTGGTGGAGGAGAACTGTTGATTCCTAGGAGAGAGTGCTTTTAGGCTAATGTATAGCCATGTAATAAAAATGAAATATTCTGTTTAACTTGCCTCAGCTATGGTTCTGTAGAAGACTTAAAGAAGGCTCTATGGCTGTTGCTAAATTATATGAAAATACGTTTTCCATTAACAGAACTTAGGATATTTTAGTGAAACTCTTACCTATAATCCTGGTGAGTTTGAAAAAAGCATAAAAATATACCCAGTAACTGTTTATTCAATGAAGGAACATACACTTGAATAAAGTAAGAATGAGGAAGTGAATGTACTAGTTTGGCTAGTGTAAAAATGATGGCAGAGACTGAGGCAGCTCCATCCTGACTAGTGGGTGGAAAACTCAGTGAAATTTGCTAAGGGAGCAAGTTTTAAAACTTGCTGGCAATTTCCATATCATCCGAAGTAGGAAGGAGGTTTAAGTTTATATTTAAACTTAGAGGTTTTTATCATTGTAATAACATTTATTTTGAGGGAAGTAGAAGAATGAAATTACAGCAAAGATAATTACTACTAGACAATTCTGCCTCCTTGCCCTACCTTAGAGAAGCTTCTGCTGTGATTTCCCCAGTGTTAACCTCCACTAGCTCAAAGACAAAAATGAAGAGAAAATGTATCCAAATGTTTGAAATGCATTCACATTTATTTATTTATTTTAGAGACAGGGTCTTGCTCTGTCACTCAGGCTGGAGTACAGTGGCACAATCATGGCTCACTGCAACCTCAACCTCCTGATCTCAAGTGATCCTCCTGCCACAGTCTCCTGAGTAGCTGGGACTACAGGCAGAAGCCACCATGCCCTGTGTATTTTTAGCAACAAAAGCATCTCTTAACTCCTAGCAAGACTCTTATTTTTATACATTATAGTGAAAAGTGTTGTAGAAACACATCTAGGACTACTTGATGTTGGGAAAACATTTATATTAAATGTTTTCCATGTATTTATTTCTGTTGAGAAAAAAATAGCAATGAAAAGCATTATCAGTCTGGATGGTTCTTTTTCAGATGCAAAAATTACTCAAACTGAAATCCTTTTTATACTCAATTTGGGCCTGCCAGCTTTAAAAGAGGGCAGTCAGGATAATATGAGAAACTGGCCCATGCGCTCAATCTTAGCTCATCAAGGCTGTGCCAGAAGTGACATTTTCGTACAGTATGGCTTGATGCTCTGATTACAAATTGGTCTTGAGCAGCTATACTCTTTGTAATTTTATTCACTGAGGGATTGTGCTTGTATCATTAGGTCTGTTTTGGTTTTGAAACCTGAAGTGAAAAATATATCCCTGGTTTCTGTCTTTGTTTTGGAATGTGGTAGAGAAAACTATCCAGAAACAAGTGTAAGTTATTACATGCAAAATTAAGAGTTTTGTTTTCCTTCAAGGTATCAGTGAAAAAGAGTCAAATCTGTGAAGTATTTGAAGGGATTTATTCTTAGCCAAATGACTCATGACACAGCCCCAGAAGGTCCTGAGAACATGTGCCCAAAGTGGTTGGGTTATAGCTTGATTTATATATATTTTAGTGAAACAGAAGTCACAGGCAGAGTCATAAATCAATACATGTTTGATGTACATTGGTTTGGCCTGGAAAGGTAGGACATCTTGAAGTGGGGGCTTCTAGGTCACAGGTGGATTGAAAGATTTCCTGATTGGCAGTTGGTTGAAAGGGTTCCTCTCTGAAGAGTTGAGGTCAGCAGAAAGAAATGTTGACAATTAAGGGGGAATTGTAGAAGACAAGTTTCTTATTATTTACATGATGAAGTCTCCAGGTAGCAGGCTTCAGAGAAAATGAATGGCAAATGTTTCTCATCAGACCCTAAAAGATGCCACAGTCTTAGTTAAATCTCTTTTGGATTAGGAAAAGATCTGGAAAAGAAAGGGGAATATCCATAGAATGTAGATTTTCCCTGCAAGAGACACTTTCGTGGGGCCATTTCCAAACATGTCAAATAAATATGTTTTTGGGTAAAACACTTCTTTTTCTTTCAGGGCCTACTATCTGTCCTGTGGTGCTAACTAAAGTCAGGTTGGAATTTGGTATCTTATTTCTAGAAAAAGTCTGTTTGGTCACTTTAAGGTCTCTGTTTCAATGTTCATACTGGTCAGTTGTGCCTGCATTCCAAAGGGGGGAGGTTATAATGAGTCATGTCTGAACCCCAACCCTACTTTCCCATCATGGCCTGGAGACCGAGTCTTGCTTTGTCACCCAGGCTGGAGTACAGTGGTGCGATCTCAGCTCACTGCAACCTCCAGCTCCTGGAGGTTGCAGTGAGCTGAGATGCATGACGAGTGATTCTCGTGCCTCAGCCTCCCCAGTAGCTGAGCCTAGATGTGTGTCATCATGCCCATTTAACTTTTTATATTTTCAGTAGAGACAGCGTTTTGCCATGTTCCCAGGTTGGTCTTAAATTCCTGGGATGAGGCAATCAACCTGCCTTGGCCTCCCAAAGTGCTGGAATTACAGGTATGAGCCACCATGCCTGGCCACCGGCAGTAGTTTTTCAGGTTTCCTTTGGAATGCCCTTGGCTGAGAGGAGGGGTCCATTTAGTCAGTTAGGGGCTTAGAAGTTTATTTTTGGTTTACAAAGTCAGTGATGATAACATTTTCCTCCCACTTCACTCAGGAAGTTTTACAGAAAAGGATTAAATTAGAGTTTTAAAAAGGGTGTTAGGTGTTTATATTTCACGTTGTTGATTTTACTTATGATAGATACATTATTTTGGCAAAAGAGAAGGTCCATAATTACTCTTCACTTTCATTGACTGTTGTCAAAAATTCTATTTTTAATTTATTTGTGTGCGCTTTTTTCCACACAATGAAATTACCAATAATCATTTTTGATCAAGGACCTTTTGTCCTTGGGTTCCTGGGAGAATAGAAGACATGTAAAGACAATGCTTTCTGTTCTTGGGGAATCTAGAAGAAGTAAATACTTGCCCAGGGAAGACTGAGACTGATAAACTCTTAAATGTGATTAAGACTTATACTGGATGATAGAGACAGTGAATCCATGAGTATTCAAGGAAGGAAGTGACTATCAATGTTGAGATAGGAAAAAGCAAATGTTTTTCCTTCTGCAATTCAGACATGACAAGCCTCAACATAGATCACTTTATCTTCAGTCACCAAAATGTCTGTGGTTCCCCTAACCTACCTCACACTAAACAAGCCATTCTCCATCAGATACCAGAGGGGTGTCCTGTAATTCAGTTCTCACTATTTACCTGGAAGTAGTGTCAGATCCCACAGGCCTGCTGCTACTTTAGATGCCAGTCACAAGCTTCAGATTATGACTTGTGCTTCTCACCAACCAGCTATAAATTGTGGCTCTATGACGCTCTCCTTTGATTTCATTAGTTTGCTAAAGAGGCTTACAGAACTCAGGGAAACACTTATGTTTACTGGTTTATTACAAAGGATATTACAAAAGATACAGATGAGCAGCTGGATGGAAGAGATGCCTCGTGCAAGGTATGGTGAGGGGCATGGAGCTTCCAGCCCCCTCTATGTGTGCCATCCTCCGGGAACCTTCATGTGTTCAGCAATCCTGAAGCTCTGAACCTAGTCCTTTTGGAATTTTATGGAAACTTTATTAGGTAGTCATGATTGTTTACATCATTGGTCATCGGTGATAAACTCAGCACCTCTCATCTCCTTTCCATGTGATTATAAAGTTTCAACCCATCAGTCACATAGTTGACTCCTCTGGTAACTAGCCCCAATGCTGAGGCTATCCAGGAGTGCAGTGAAGGTTGTCTCATTAGAACAAAAATGTTCCTATCACCAGAAGTTACAAAAGTCTTAAAAGCTCTGTATCAGGAACCAAGTTCAAAGACTAATATTACAACAAAAGATTTTTCTAGCCCCTCAGTCTACAAGGATTTTAGGATCTCTGTCTCAGGAAATAGGACGGAGATCAAATATATATTTCCCATTATACCGAAATAACATAATCTAAGAGCAATATCATTTGGGCGAAGTTTCTAAAGTGTCATCAGAGAATAGTGAAAAGTTTTATATGACCCTGATTGTATCACCTAAAATCTTATAAAAATAAATTAAAAACAAATATTCTATGTTTTCACTTGACAGGTTACCTCAATGGGCTTGTATGCTAAATAACACCTAGACCATAGTTAAACCTAGGTTTCAATGCACTGCTAGGCTTGGAGCAAGTATGGAAAATCTCCATCCCTCCACGTATGCAAACACCACCTTAAAATGAAACAAACCTCGAACCAAAACCAAAGTCAGAAGTGCTGAGCAAGGAGCAGATGAGGAAAACTAAATTTTTTCAAACTGCAAATACGCACGTATTGCTGCATCTAAGAATCAGCCTTGACCAAGCTAACTATAAGTCAGAAAGTAAGGACTCTGACCCCAAGATTCCTGCATGAACTCAGGACCTGGAAGAGGACCAAAGAAAGCTTGGTTGGTAGCTTTCTTTGGCTTCCAAGAAAAGCGATAGTAAATCTTCTTTGTAGGAAACCATGTCCTCCTCTTTAGGCCTAGAAGAATCCCATAGGTAAAGATAAAAAAATGATCCCACAATTAAATATGACAAAAATACACATGAAAACCAGCCAATATACATCAGAGGTATTGGGAAGAAAACAGATTTCAACTTCTAAGATTTTCAGGTGTTAGAATTATCATAGAGGATATAAAATTACTATGTATGATCATTTGAAGGAGTAAAAGGCAATTATTTAAAATATGGCCATACAGCAGAAGACCATAATAAATGATTAGGAAGAATTTACAAATAACTTGTTAGAGCTTTTTGAAAGACAGAAGTGGTAGACTAAACCCTGAACTGGTTAGGTAAAGCAGCATTGTAGACACAGCTGAAACTGGAGGAAGATAAACAGATAGGAAGACATTACTCCACAATTCAGCACAGAGAGAGAAGGAAACGGACAATATGGGAGAGAAGTGAAGAGATAGAAAGGGTAAGCTGAAAAGTTTGTTCTAGGTTTAATCAGAGTCCCAGAAAAAGAGCAAATAAAAGAGGTACAACATTTGATGAGGTAATGACTATTTTCTAAAGCTGATAAATGATATTAATTTGCCAATATACTAATAAGATCAATAAAATGTAAATCCACACATAGATACATTGTAGTGAAATTCCAGATACACACATAGATACATTGTAGTGAAATACAAACCATAAAGAGAAGGTCTTACAAGCATCCAGAGAGCAAAGACAGATCTGCCAGCAAAGGAACCAAAGGTAGTATTGACAGTAGACTGTTCAGTGGCAGCAATGGAAGAAAGCAGATCTAGGATAATATATTCAAAGTCCTGAGACATAATAACTGTCACACTGAAATTGTTTTCCTTTTAATTATAGGAACAAAATAAACACATTTCTACAGAAAGAAATCTTTACTAAGGACACTTCTAGAGACTGCACTTACAAATTAAAAGTAAATCCAGAAGGCTGATATAGAAGGAATGCTTGGTAAAATAAATTGGTAAAAATGTGAGTGAGTTTAAACGTTGTCTGTATAATATGATATTATGATCATGTTCTAACTTGTATAATATTTTGGAGAAAAGAAACAAAATACTTTTATAGAAAATATTAACAAAATACTCTCATAGACAGTAAGAGCAGGCAGCTAACCAAATGCAGAATCCTAGCCTCTTAAACTACTCTGTAATCTGGCCACTTATCTTCTGTCTTCCTCATCTTTCACTTCTATTTCTCTCTCTTTTTTCTCATCAATCTTATTAAAGGACTGTTAATTTTTTTACATATTCCAAGGAAAACCATTGCCTTTACTCATCTTTTTATTTAATGTTTTGTTTTTCATAAGACACATAAGGTGACAGGCAGGTTACAAACTGAAGAGTTTTTCTTTTTTTTTTGGCAACACAGTATGAAGAAGTTGTGAGTAGAATATATAAAAAGCTACCACAAAATATTAAGAAAAGATAAACAACCTAATGGAAAGTGGGCAAAGTTTACTAAGAAAAGGAAAAACATGAACAGTTGTGCAACCTTATTAGTACTTGGGGAAATGCAAAATGAGGCATCAATTAGATATCTTTTATACTCTTTAGATTAGCATGAATTAAGAAGTCTGAAAGTACAAAGTGTTGGAATGAACTTCAATACATTGCTTTGGGGAATGTAAATTCTCCATCATTTAAGAGTATACTTTGGCATTTTCTTGTGAAGTAAAACATATAGCAGTTAAATCTGTATTTATGGTGCCTGCATATCTGTTAGGAATTTCCTCTTTGCCATTCTCCCCATTTTATCAGGATGTAGCTAGCCACATTCTGACAGGTTAACAGCAGAGTCAGCAATCACTGGGTGTCTTAAGGGCATTTGGGGGCATTCCTTTCTGCACAGGCATTTTTCCGTCCTCTCTGCTCATATCCAGCATGCATTTTTCAGGTGCTCTCCAGGGTGTGAGTATTTCCGGAGCTTCCTCCTCCAGGGGCTCCCCTTCCTGCTCATGTCTGGCTAGCTGCCTACTTTAACAGTATGATATTATTTATGTTATAACATTTTGAATTTTGATAAAAACAACACTACTTTTCTGTTTTTATGTATAAGATAACACAACATACTCTATGATAGATTTGAAAGGAAAGAAATGTAAACAAAATGTCAGGTGGTGTGTGATATTTGTTAATGCAGTGGGAGGCCAGGAGGGCACAATAGGAATAGAACATAGTAAGTGGGGTTCAGGGATGGCTTGACTTTCAGAAGCAGAGGGTTTAGGAATCCAGTCGCCCTTTAACTGTGGAAGTGAGTTTTCTGGAATTGATTGACTTTCAGAAGGAGGGACTGTCACCAATTAGCTGGTTTTGGAAACTTGTATACTCATACAAAGCTGTCATTGATCAATTTGTGTAGGTTTAAAACCAGTTTCTTGGTTTTATCGTCTTGTGATGATAGCTGCAGAACAATCAGTCTTGTTTTTGGAGGATAGGGACCTTTTATTACTACTATGAAGTAAGTATTATTATTTCCACTTTAAAGATGAGATGGTGAGCTAACAAGAGTTGCCAGCAACAGAGTGGTAGAGCTAGGATTTGAACCTCAAAATCTTGGCTTCACAGTCCTCTGTCAACATTAGGTAGCTATAGCTGAGTTAGTGCTTATCATATTCTATGCTATCAGATAATGATAAGATAATACTTATGGGAAGTCTTAGAGTTCTTTTCCTAGCTCCTGGTGCTCCTCCCACTTGCCTGTCTTGGCCAAATGGCAAACAGTTGTGCAAACAGAAACCTGAGAGTATCCTTGACATTTCTCAAGACTTCACCCTATCTCTTCTAGTCAACCAGGGTCCTAAATCCCTAGATAATTTAATAGCCTGACCATTTATCTCTATCTGCACACTGCTGCCAGAATAACATTTCTGAAAAGGTAAATCTGAACCTGTCACTTTTGACCACCTTAAAATTATTTTGTTATGTTCAATTAGCCTTAGAGTAAGAATCAAATCCTTTCTCTACCTCTCCATCTTATCTTACACTATTTTCCATCTCTGACCAGGGCTGCTGACCTTTTTTTTTTTTTTTTTTTTTTTTCTTCTTTCATTTTTTTGGTTTCTTCTTGCCACAAGACCTTCCCTTGTACTGTTTGATTTGAAGTTCAGACCATTAGACTATGCTACCAACTACCCTTCTTGTTATGGTCATCTACAACCCTAGGTCATGTAGCCTCCTAAATTCTTAAAGATTTTTGCTTCTGATTGACTCTCTCTCTTTCCTTAAGACTACTCTGACCACATTTCTTGATGACTGAGATCTCTATATAGATGATTTACCTAATATCCTGATCAGTTTATTGAACTCTCCTTCAGTGATCTTGTTCTCTATTCTACCTAATCGGACTACTACTCTGGACATACCTGGAGCAGATGGTTCTTGAATTTTAGCACACATCAGAATCACCTGGAAATCTTTTTAAAACACAAAGTGCTGAGCCCCACTCCTAGAGTTCTCACTCAGTAAATTGGGGGTAGGGTCAGAGTTTTGATTTACGTTACAACCTTGCTCCAAAACAGGGAAATAGATTTTCAACACATTTTGAGGCTCTGTTTGGAACGCTGTGATACAACATGGAGTCCAGTTCACATGTATTAAAATTCATCTGGGGGAAATCACAAAGAGACTGAAAGTCATTCTCCATCGTGGCCCAAGCTGTTGAAGATCAAGAGGCACATGTGACCGTCCATTGAGAAAGATGTGTTATCCTTCCTAAGACCTCATGAATGAACAGAGAAAAAGTAGTTCTAAAGAAAAGCCCTGTTTTAAAAGATCTGTGAATCATAGGGACGACTTGTGACCAAACTGGTCCTCACAATGGCAAAAGGCTCTGGGGCAGTAATAGGAGAGTAAGGAGTTATGGGGATGTTTTTATCAAACATTTGTGAATGATTTTCCCAGGTGATGCTAGGAGTTAATAATGAAAACTGTGGTTTATTAGAAATCTACTATGGGGCAAACACTGTTTTATGATGCAAGTAGATATAATAACACGTGTGGAGTACTTACATAATATCGAGCAATTAACCATTCAAATAAGTGATAGATGTTACTGTCATTATTGTGAATATTATTATTACATTTAATGTTAGCCTTTATTAGTCCTTAAGAGGTGATTATTATTGACATTTCATAGAGGGGTAAACTAAGATTAGATTCTGGGACCACACTGCTTGCAAGTATCAAGGCCTGGAGCTGCATCAAATACTACAACACATGCTATTCCCTTTCCTTCATGCTATGTACTCCTTTGCAGTGGAAGAGGAGCTTTGCATCAAGGTATAACTCTTAGTTTTTCTGAAGAACTGTCAGATCACTTCTCTAGCATATGATTATGCAGTGGATTAAGTTTTGAACTTAGAGCAGAAACACATGTTTATCCTTGTCAAGCATTTATTGTTATTGGCCCTATCATCTTGTCTACATATATTTGAAACTCAGGAATTTCATTCAGTGTATTAAACTTGTGATGTGCACATATTTGACAAGCATGACTGACTTCAGATGTTTTCCTAGTTTTTGATTAAAATATATTTAAAGGGGGCAGCCAAAAAAGGGAAGGCAGCAGGTGGAGCCTTATGGCAGACTGCGAGAGATTCCTTCATTCTTCAATCTCTTCAATTTTATATAATTCATGAATGGAAGTTCTTTGTCATGGGTCAGCTTGGTGTACATTTACTATACTAATCATACTGTAATCCCACATTTTTCCTGTTTCATTCATTTATCAATAAATATTTTGGCAGACTCTTTACCAAAACTCACATATTCTGCATTTATGGAATTTTATCTATCTGCAAGACTCATAAGCTTATTTAAAATTCAGCTGATTTTACATCGTTTTAAAGCAAATATGCTTTACTTTTGTTGAAGCCATAATGACTTAGTTGTCACTGCTTTCTTTATGAATCATTCTTGTTATTTCTCTGAGAAAAGTAATACATCCTTTTTTTTTTCTTTTAAAACCTCTAAAACAATTTCAACTTTTAAACTAACTTTTAGTTGAAAGGTTTAGTTTATCTGGGGAGGCAAAGAGTCTTAGAAGCCTATCAAACAAGATATGAAGCAAACCTTCACTGTTACCTTTAGAATCTGGGCACCTGTAACAAGTTTGTGTGATCAAATGCCTTCAAAATGAATGCACAGATGTGCTGCAAATAGAAAAGATATTTTTACACAATTTAGATAAATAATGGTTTTGGTGTGGGTGGATTGTTCTAGGAATGTACAGAAAGTTAATGCATTACTCATTCCTTTGCATCTTGTCCTTCCATAGGGGAAAGGGTTTGTTTAAACAGAGACCAGAGCCTGCATATTCCATATATAATTTCCCCTTATCTCATAGATAGTCAAAAGGAGCCACCCTGGAGAGATTCATGAAAGGATGCATTTAATTTGGGAAGAAAATAATAACCTGTATTTGTCCATTTTAATTAGTGTATGAAGAACCAGATTTCTCTAAGGGTCCTCTTTCTAGTCTACATTTATAGAACAGCATCTTAAAATGGCAGTTTCCCAGAAGAGTAAGAATGTCTAAAACATGCCATACTTTATATCATAAAATAGATTTTTAAAACATACATTACACTTAATAATGTTTGAATAGTTAGGGATCTTTCTCTGTAGAGTAGCAAACACTGAGGGGCTCTATGGGCTAATTTTGGCTCTTGGCCAAAGTTACTTGGGAGTCCTCAAGTGTACTTGTGTGTTTTAATTCATCCCAGTTGCCATTTACTAGTTCATAACCACCCTCACACCCGCAATCTGTTGTATTCATGTACTTTCTCTGAATGGCCTCTGCAAGCATTTGGGTTGGTGACTCCTAGGGCAAAAGAAAGATGGGTGGTCTTGGGGGATGGTGTAAGAAATTTTGATGAGATGATGCTTCCTCTCTGGAATTGCTACAAAACCCCTTTTGTACTTAGAATTTACCATTTTTGTTGTTGTTTTAAACAAAAAGTGATTCTTTGACTATTTTATATCTGCTTAACACCTATGTGTATAAATAGAACTACCAAATATTTTGGTGGACTGTGCACACAATTGAGTAATGAATGGATGCATTTTCAAATATGATGATGAGAGACTATTAAGAAGCATTGTTTCAGGAACATGAGTGGTAAAAGTATTGGCTATCAGGAGTTTTACACTTTTGAGTTTGACAAGTTATCAGTAGATATGGATATACATGTTTTTATACTTCTTGATCTGTATACATAAGCATTCAGATGACCTGTGTCTCAAAGTTACCATGGAACTTTAACTCTGAAATGATTGTGTGTGTTTGTGGCACCATTTTTTTTCTTTTCTGAGACAGGCTTTCACTCTGTCGCTGAGGTTGGTGTGCAGCGGTGCAATCACAGCTCGCTACAGCCTCGAAGTCCCCAGGCTCAGGTGATCCTCTCAGTTCAGGCTCCCCAGTCCTGGGAGTATAGGCATGTACCACCACACCAGGCTAATTTTTCTACATTTTTGGTAGAGATGGGATTTTGCCATGTTGCCCAGGTTAGTCTCAAACTCCTGGGTTCAAACAATCCCTCCTAAAATGCTGGGATTTTAGGCATGAGCCACCATACTCAGCCTGTGGCATAGATTTTATATCAAGGATTTTTGTTGTTGTTGTTTGTTTTTAAAAAAAGAAAAGCATGTTCTTTTGCTCAAACAAGAACCAAGGTTTTGCCCTTTTTCATAGTTACATTTTTAACTCATGTGGTGCCATTTTTAAAGGCATTACTAATTTCATGGAGTAGTCTGATCATCCAAAGGCAGGCTGAGATAGTACAAAGTGCTTTGAAGTCAAACCATAGTCCATTGTGTGAACTTTGTGACTTGGGACAAATCACATGACTTCTCTGAGACTGTTTTCTGTATGTTAAACATGACCAGTAACCTTTTCTACTGGGATTTTATGATTAAATGAGATAATATAAGCAATGTCTAAAATAAAAAAGCCAGTTATGATTTATATAATATTGACTATGCTGTATCTTCCCACTTTCCTCCATCTCATTGCCAATATCTTAGCCAAAATGACAATTTGTGTCTCATTTGGACAAGTGTCATATTCACTTAACTGTCTCTCCCCACTTCCCATTGTCTTGTTCTCTATATGACATGCTATAAGAATGATATATTTAAGAAGCAAACATGATCTGATCCATGCATACTAGAACTCTTCCAAGGCTTTCCATTGCTCTTAGAACATGCTCTAGAAGTTTCTGCATGGTGTGGCTCCTGCTGCCACTCAGCCACCTCAGAGTCATGCTCCCCATAGATCTCACCATTCAAGACATCTGTCCACCTTTCCTCTGATTTCTTGCAAGTGCCCTGTTTTGCCTCACCAGCCCCTTTCCCTTGGTACTCCTCCTTACTCAGTCCAGTCTTTCTGCTCAGAGACATTAATTCTATACCTAGTTGGTTGATACCTATTCTTCCCTTAGATCCTTTAGATCTCTACTCTTTCATTGTCCTTCCAACTACTTTCCCATTTTCCTGACCTCTCACTCCCTAGCCAGGTCTGATTCCTCACCCTCATAGGACCATAGTCTTCTACAAAATATTTAGCACAGTTATAATTTATTTATGATGATTTAATCAGTATTTATCTTATTTGCTAGAATAAAAACACCATGATATTAAAGGCTAGGTCTGTATTTCTAACACCTAGATGACCTCCATCAATATTTGAATTAACTTTTGAATGTCAGGGACCCCTTAAGCTTTTTACATTGGCCTCTTATAATGACATTGTGAGGTAGATGTTATGATCCCTCTCTTATAGAAGAGAAAAATGAGGTTCAGAGCATTTTAGAAGAGTTTTTCTCAAGATTACACAGCACATAGAGTGTGGTACTATAATTTGCATGCAGGTTGCTTTGCATCTAAATCTTGAACCCTTAACCACTGGCCTTTGCTGACTCCTAAAGAGTGGTGAGTACTCAGGATGTTGTTGCTCTGTTTACAATAAGAAATGGTATCATCTCAACTAGCTCTGTTTTGTTTGCTTATTATCAAAGTATCTGAACTTCATGGAATTCTTCTATAGCTCATTGTCAGTCATTTATTGGTACTAAAAACGGTCAGACACTGTGCTATTGCAGGGAAGCCCATGTTCTGGAGTAAAATGCACAAATAATTTATCTTGCCTTGCAAACACATTTTTTTTTTGTCATTGCAATGTGCACAGAGAACCATGAGAACCTACAAGAAACCCTACCTTATTCTGAACAGGAGTGGGGAGCTGATGAGAGGCTTCACAGAGCAGGTAATATTTGGAGAGGAATGTCTACCATTTCCTAGCAGGCTGTGAGGCTCTCTAAATCAGGAGTCAAGTTTCCCTTGTGAACTCAGTTCTCAATCATGTATGGATAGAGTTCCCAGGTGTACCTCTATGTGTAGACACTCTTTATTCCCTGGATGTACATTGACATGCAAATACAATGAAGGAATCACCAGCCCCCAGGTCCTCCTCTCAAGTATGCATGATTTTGACCCATGTTTTTTAACACTTAATTTTTTTTTCAATTGATGTGTTTTTAGGCAGAGTTCCCAAAACATCTACCACTTTGCCATAGTCCCTGTTATTCCCTATTGTCTTGAACTGCCATGTTCACTTATTGGTATTACGTATTTGGTCCCTGTAGCCTTTGAGTCTGCAGACTGTGTATAGAGAGTACCAGGAGAAAATACTCCTTGAAATGAGAAGCCAGCCACATGTTGTGGAAAGAACTGGACTATCATTTGGAGTCCTGAGTTTGCTCTTGACCTGACAGGGACCTGTGACCATGACTGCTTTTCTAATCTTCTGATGCCTGATGTATCTATTGAGAATAGTAATTCTTGCCTTGTCTCTATCATAGGCTTATTGTGTAAACCAAATAAGATAATGTTCATGAGAATATTTTGTAAATGGAGAAATGGTGTCCAAATATAAGGGACTATAATTCAGAGTGAGTTTGTCTTCAGACAGTGAGCAGGCAGGCCATGAATAGCCTGCCCTATGATTTCTGACACTTGCCACAGAGGAAAGGACTAATTAAGAGGGCAAGAGTTATGGAGTCATGACCCACAGGCACAAACGGAGAAAGTCATCTGCTTCCAATCTCCAGCATGGAGAAGTAGGACAAATGAGAGCATTAGTTGCAGTGGAGTAACAGAGAACTATACAACAGTTACCCAGATAGTCACATTACGCTAGTTGCATTGGTTTGCAGCAATATGTTATGGCGTCAATGATAAAGTAGAACACTAAACGCTCCAGTTTTAAACCACTTAATAGTGTTAAGAAAACGTTGTTCTATAGTAAATTGTATTTATTTATTTTTCAACAGACAGAAGGGAGGAAATGATTGTCTAGCCTTCACTTATAATCGGAAGTTTATTGATAAGGCATTTTATTTTATAGGGCTTAATTTTATGCACAGTAGTAGTTGCAGACTTGTCTGGTGACAATGTATGCCTTTGTAATTACTTCTAACCTCTGCTTAAAATTCTCCCTTAAATTTCTACATTTGATGCCTTTCCAGATACTTGTAGAGTCAGCCCAGTTTTGCAGTCATGAAAGCCAGGAAGGGCCCAAAGAAACGAGTGACCTACACATCAGCCGCCTGTCCTCCCCAGGCTGCCACCTCTGAACTGTGATAATAATGTACATTAACCTCTGTCTCTTCAAGTCGAAAGACTGCCAAGATGCTAGAGACCCCTGATGCTACATTTTTCATAGAATATGGTGCATTTTCTTTGTGATTCACAATGATATGTTATCATAGCTTATGGGGAAATATTATTAACTTTAATTTACTGAAACTGAGTACTCTGTGAAACACTGAATCAAGCTGCTTTCTCCTAGCTAGTAAACACATTTATTAAAACAAAAATAATAGTAATTTATTGTGCCCTACCTGGGCTGATTCACATAAACCATGAAAATAACATTTTCATAACCTAGGACTCGATGCTTTATTTTATTTCTGTTTGTTTGTACTGCTCTGAGACCTATGCTAGGAGACTAATAGAACCATCAGACCTCTCAAATCTAACATCGTGAAACAATTTGTCTTGGAGTCATTTACTCTGTGTAGAAAAACATATTCTTGGCTCTTTGCTGTAAATCAGAATATTATCCAGCATGTTGTCATAGCTGAGGGTTTTTTCTCTGATGCAGTAGTGATGGGTAAGTTGAAAAGGACTGGTTCTTGGGATTCTTTCTTTTATGGTAAGAATGAACTCTACTTTTATTTTCCTCATAGATTCCTGGGCATGCCCCTAGGATAGGCTAGGTCCCTCTGTGTTCTTGTAACCCTGACAATATTTCTGAAAACACACTTATTCTGTTCTGTGTAACTTCTCTTTTACAGGGACCTCTCCTTCTCCAAACTGAATTACTCAGGAGTTGACTCTGAATTTGTTAATGTTTATGGTCCTGTTATGAGCAGGATGTTAGACAGGTAGTGGGCATGCAATTGATCGTGGTTAAATACATGAATGGTTTTTGTCTTTTGTCATTTTCCTCTTCAAAGTAATAAAGAAAGAAATCAATAGAAATTTGGTGATTTAAAGTTAGGAATACTTTTATCACCTTGCTGGTATTGGTATCTTGCCATTTGTTAAATTACAAAGTATGTATATAGTGGATAAGAGTGATAAGGCTCTGGAGCTAACCAGACATGGGTTCAAGTGTTCCCTCTCTATGCTTCTCAGCTGCATGACCTTGTGAACTTAACTGCCAAAGTTTTCTGATCTGTAAAAGTGCGTAGCATAACAGAAAAAGCTGATCTCACTTCTGTACAGCAGCACTGGTCAATCTTTGATCAACATGCAGAAGTGCCAGTGACTTAAGGAACTATTCAGAGATATGTAGGGGATTTTCCATAGGGTACTGATCATCCATAAGGCCCAACTTTCAGATGTAAAAGTTAGTTGAAGTCTGGAGGTGGAGAAAGTTTAAACTGTTTCTTTTCTGAGACTTATTTCCTTATTAAAAACAACGACAACAACAACGAAAAAAAAACAAAAGACTTTCTGCCTTGTTGCTGGATAGCAGACTATTTTTATTCCATAAGTTGATCTTTCTTCCTCTTACGGTCACATCCCCCAAATTGTTGATATCTTGGCCAAAAAAAGAGATCTTCTGTGAATGTCATACAAAGCCTGGTTACTTTCAAGGACTGTCCCTAGAGTTATTGCAGGGATTCAGTGAGATTATGTTTACAAAGTGTTCACTACAGTCCCTAGCACATGGTGAACCATTCAATAAACATTAGCTGTTGTTTTTATCATTGTTACCCAGCCACAGTTGCAATTGCATGTGGCTAGAATTGATATAAAAACATTACTGGTTTCTGAGAAATGCAAGGTGTTTTGCAGGTATGGCTCATGAATGTTAACCACTTCCCTGAAAAGCTGTCCAAGGAATGACAATCACCTGCACCGCAAATAGTGAGTCTGAAAGCTTACATTGAAATTGGCATGAATTGTACACACTGATGTGTGGGTGATGTCAACTACAGCAGTGACATGGGTTTAACATCAAACTACCCCTTCTCAAAACACCTTAGACTTTGATTTTGTCTCAGGCTCCTGAGATAAATGCTAAGGTTGGGTATATGTCTGTATCAGGTATTCTCCATGGTAAGCAGTGGGTGATACCAGTCTATCAGCCTTGGACCACAGGCAGGCTGTATGCTGGAAGAGGCTGTAGCTGCCACTTGGCTTGTCACTGGGGCTTCTGCCCCTGGTGTTGCATATTCTGTTTCAATTTCTGAGCAGGGTAGTAGCAAACATGCCGGGCTTGGAAACTAACATTAAATTTAAGTTACAAGAGATAGGATTTATAGAATAGCAGAAGGCCTAGAGCTGGCAGGGACCTCAAGGCTTAATCTGTAATAGCGATGAGCCAGTATTTATTGAATAGGTACTATATGGCAGGCATTTCACTAAGTGATTTTCATATATTCTGACTCATTTAATTCTTGTTATAGCCCTGCAAATTAAGCAATATTTTACTCATCTTCACATGCAACAGGTGTAGGCTAAATGCTTTGCATATATAAAACCTCATTTAATCTTTATAACTTTCAGAGGGGCGGGTGATGTTTTCTTTGGAAATGGAAAGGCAGAGCCTTGGTGAGCTCAAATGACTTGTTTAGTCATAAATAGTTACTAAGTGGCAGAGCAGGATGATCAACCCAAGGGTCTCTGATAGCAAAACATAGACACCCAGCTACTGTAGTCTCCTGTTTTACCTGTTGCTTATTGTGGTTGAGGCTAAGAACTGAAAGGGACATGCCCCAGGTTGTACAGGATGTTTGGTGGGACTTCTTTAGGATCAGAGTTCCTTTGGTACTCTCAAGCTGTCTGTGTGAACTTGCATGGCTTCCAGGGTTCTTAACAGTCCATGATATGGTTTGGCTGTGTCCCCACCCAAATCTCATCTTGAATTCCCATGTGTTGTAGGAGGGACCCCGTAGAAGGTAATTGAATCATGGGGGCAAGTCTTTCCCATGCTGTTCTTGGGATAGTGAATAGTCTCATGAGATTTGATGGTGCTGTAAGAGTGAGTTTCCTTGCACAAGCTCTCTCTTTGCCTGCCACCATCCGTGTAAGAGGTGACTTGCTCTCCTTGCCTTCTGCCATGATTGTGAGGCTTCCCCAGCCACATGGAACTGTGAGTTCTCCATTAAACCTCTGTCCTGTGTAAATTGCCCAGTCTCAGGTATGTCTTTGTCAGCAGCATGAAAACGGACTTATACACCCCTCCCTGGTGTTGTGAGTCAGTCTCCTTAGTGGATACCTTGAATTGAAGTTCCCCATGTTTAGAACAAGTGAAAAAAAGGAAACAAACCAAACAAACACACAAAAAATGAAGTTTTTTATGTTTAGTTTTATTCTGAGTTAGGAACAGAGCCAGACTATAACAGCCATGGCAAAGTGATTATCCTGATTGCTGTCAGCTTTGCAGATACATGCTTGTCACTGCCCTCACTAAACTATTGGGAAGGGAAGGATAATCTCTGTTTCCAAGTTATTGATGATGGAAGTCATCAAAAGTTTTATAGTGTTTTATAAGTGAAATTTGCAAAAAGATAATTTGCAAGTGTAGTTTCACATTTCGTGTGACCTAGACCAGGGTAGTGGACTGGCACCAGTCCATGGCCTGTTAGGAATTGGGCTGCACAGCAGGAGGTGAGTGATAAGGCAGCAAGCATTACCACCTAAGCTCCACCTCCTGTCAGAACAGCAGTGACATTTCATTCTCACAGGAGCATGAACTATATTGTTAAGTGCACATGTGAGGGATCTAGATTGCATACTCCTTATGAAAGTCTAATGCCTGATGATCTAAAGTGGAACAGTTTCATCTCCAAATCACCACCCACCCCGACCCAGCCCAGTCCATGGAAAAATTGTCTTCCACGAAATGGGTCCTTAGTGCTAAAAGATTGGGGACCACTGGCCTAGACTGATTGACTATAGCTTTTTTTCTTCTTTATGGATATAACAATTCTGGAAGGCTAATCACCTTCTATTTTAAGCCTTTCTTGTCTTCAGGGAAGTTGCTGGTCAGTTTACTATGATATTTAGTCATGAGGTTGGTGTATCATTCTGTGATTAAAAAGATTTTTAAGATTTTTTTCTTTTTAGAGGCAAGATTGTGCCATACTGCCCAGGCTGGTCTCCAATTCCTAGGCTCAAGCAATCCTCCTGCCTTAGCCTCCCGAAGCACTAGGATTATAGCCTTGAGCCACCACACCTGGCCCAACTTTTCAAGATTTGATGAAGCTTCCAATTTGTTTCAAACACTGTTGTAATAAATTTGCACTGTATTTAGACATTAGCCTTGGTTAAGCAAATGTTTTCAGTGTCTTAGCTAAGGGGCTAAAATTAATATTTCAGTTATGTAAAATGTAGAACATACAAGTGAATTTCATGCACCATCCCCTTCTCTCTCTCACCTTTTTTCTCTCTATTGCTTATTCATTGCATTCCTATCTTTATTTTCTCTTCTTATTTCTGAAATGTAACACTCTACATAGGTGATATTGATGCAGAGTTACCATTTATATTTATTAATTATTTAAGACTTTTTTGAAAAGATGTTTCTGGGGTTACAAGCAATGATACTGTGCTTGAAATCCCAGAAACATCTTTAAACACGCTGCTGCACAGGGCTTGTGTACAAGACAGCACACGGGCAAGTACACACCCTCTTCTTTGAATCTATAAATCAGCAGTGTGTATATTCACTGAAAAGAGTAATCATGGTAAGCTGTTCACTGACAGGAAGTAAATGACCAAATTTATTATTGATTAATAAAGTGCTACATTTTGAGACATCTTTCCTTTCTTTTCTTCTTCTGCATCCAGTGGGCAGGTCATCTTGTTGCAACTCGTAGCTCTGTGTTGGCCTCCAAATCTTAGTTACTATCACTTCCTTCTCAGCTGTTATCCAATTCATTAGGTTGAACAGCTTCTGAGCCATTAGCTCTGGTGCCAGGATGCAAGAGAAATTTTCTACAAAGTAACTCATGTCACATTTCTGCCTATACATTTCATCAGGTTAGCTTATGTCAAAGCAACTTCCAGGAACAGATGCACAAGCGGATTTTATTATCTTTACTATCATCATAATCTTTTTTGAGCTGTTTATCCCACCCTTGTTATCATCACCCTCACCATCACCCTCTCCATCACCCTATTCATCATCCTCTCCATCATCCTCACCATCACTGTCTCCATCATCATCATTTCCATTACCCCCTCCATCATTCTCACCATCATGCTGTCTGTCACCCACTCCATCATTCTCCCCATCACCCTTTCCATTTTCCTCACCATCACCCTCTCCATCATCATCTCCGTCACCATCTCCATCATCCTCACCATCATTCTATCACCTTCTCCATCATCCTCTTCATCACCCTCTCCATCACCCTCATTGTTGTCCTCACCCACCATTGTTATGTCTGCCAATTTTTGAGCCCTTACTAGATGCCAAAAAGTGTAAGTACATTTCCTACTCCATGCTATTCTGTAAGGTAAATATTATTATCTCTTCTTTACAAATATATACTTGAAACTCAAGAAAATAGTTATTTTTTAAAAGTGCTGGCAGCCACTAAGTGGCTGCACTGGAATGAGATGCTGCTTCTGTTTGATTCTGAAGCGCATGCTAAGTATCATTATACAGTTATGCTATTTGTTCTTTTTCTGACTACTCCCACCCACCCTTTCCCAGGCTGGTTGAGGAGGGATAAAACACATACAAGACATGATAGCTGTGAATGCATGCTGGCCAGCTTGATCATGTGATGTCAGACAGATCACAACTGGAATTCAGGTTATCTATCTGAAAAAAAAAAAAAGACATTTGAATGAAATTATGCTTAATGCATCTTCCAATCAAAATTTCTCAGAACCCTCTGCTAACCACCTTGGAAAACAGCAATAGCATCTTTGACTTTTTCTAAAATTGCTCCCCAATGATAATAACTATGACATCTTTCTTGCTTTATAGTTTGCAGTGTACCTTTGCATATTTTAATAATAATAACAATAACAACAGCTGTCATCTATTTAGCACTTCCTATGTGCCAAGCACTCATTTAACCTTCATGGCTGCTCTAAAGTTTTGTTCTTAACCACAAGCTTGTGAGGGACCTAGTGCATGTATTAATGCTCCGAATCTACATATAATGTAAGTGATTCATCCAGGGTTACCCAGGGTGCAGGGTCACCCAGCAGCTGGCCCAGCTGGGACTCTGACCTAGTTTTTTCAATCTGGAACTATTTCCATTAAACAAGGTTGCCTCTCCAGTAGTGTCCTATTTCACTTTACTGAAACATACCTGTGTATCATAATACAATTCACTGTAGTATGACAGTTCTCCTAATACTTAGTTCCTTATTTCTTGTGTTTCCAAGCTAACAATAGCAATATGTATTACCTAGGAATCAGGAGTACCCTGGGTAGGTAAAGTCAGCTAGCATATAGTCAGGAACACATCAAAGGGGAATGGACATTACTTCTATGGGGTGCCTTCTTTCCCCACTCCTGAATTGGCATTCTAGCCTTGGATCACTGCTACTGAAAAGATAATATGCTTAGAGCAGAAATCTTTGAATGATGCTTGAGTTTTATTCCAGGGTAGTACAGTTGTTTCTTTTGTTTTAATTTAATTCTTCAATTGAACTCTCTTGTTATTGGGATTAAAACCATTGAAACTTGCCCCAGTTTTTTTTATCATCTTGCTCTTTGAAGACATGGTAGTACTGAATTTTCTAGTTTCAGGGATAAAGGAATTATAATGAAAACCGATGTCTTAGAAAAGTTATTCTTAACCAGAGAGGCTGACCTCTTAGAGGACATGTTATCTGAATTTGGGAAGCAGAAGGTGAGAAGGCAGAGGGACTACCAACTGAAAAATAAAGCATATTCAGTATTCTAAAATAATATTATAATAGTAATGGAAAGTCATGAATATTCTGTTAACGAAGTTGTAGAGAGTCAAGCTTTATAAAAATCTCCTTTATTAATACGGCGTAAGAGTTAAATGCTCCCAACAAGTTGGGCATTCCTCTCTCAAGATCAGAGTTTGAGAATGTCTAATGGGATGGGCTACATTCAAGAGAAAAATATAGGGATGTTCTCAGACACATCATTTGTAATAGCAAAAGCAAACAGAACTAGAAAAAACTAAAGCGCCGTCAAAAAGCTTGTGGCTGCATAAAGGTGTTATATCATAGAATGGGGTATTATTGAACCACTGATGTGAGCGAACATATGTGTTGATATTGGAATTTCTCCAATATACATTTTAAGCTGAAACAACAACAATGTGAAGAACACAATAAATAGTATGATTCTTTAGGTATAAAAAACAATGACTCCCTTCCAAACCCTGTAAGAACTGTAAACATCTCTCATTCTTCCCCTCCTTCAATTACACACCTCGCCCTCTCTCTCTCCTCTCTCTCTTTTTCTCCTGTGCTATACATGTAGACAGACTTTTTTCTTCTTTTGGAAGGATAAATAAGAATTCTTTGGAAAGAGAGACTGCAGGGAGAGAAACTTAAACTTTCATTTTGTACCATTTTGCTTTTTGAAAATTGTCAGACTATTCTCTTCTTTATTCAACAAATGCTTGTTAAAGGCTACTGTGTGCCAGGCAATATAATACTCTCTATTAGACTGGCCAGATCCCAACTCTCAGAAAGTTAAATCTAGTGAGGAAACAAACAGTAATAAGAAAATATACAAAAGATAATTCCAGAAAAATCTAAGAGCTAAGAAAAATTAAAAGGTTATTAATGATTAATAGGGGAAGACCACATTAGAGAGTATAGTAGCTAGTACTCCTTAAATGCCACATAAACAACGTCATCATTCACAAAAAAACATTGCCAAACATAATGCCTTTCAACAAGCATTTATTATCAGGCTGAATTCTGCAGGTCAACTGTGGCTCAGATAATTTAGGTTGGGTTTGGCTGACCAGCCCTGTTTTGAGCTGTGGGTCATCTGTGCTTATAGGTTGCAGGCTGAACTCAGATCTGCTCTGCATTTGTTCATTGTGGGGGCTGAAAGAGCAGCTGCTCCGGGGGGCCCTTTTCATGGCAGATTACAAAAGAGATCACAGAGTGCTAAGGAGTCAAGCCAGACTGCTGGAGCTTATTGAAAACCTTTACTGGCATCATGTCTGCTGATGTCCCATTGGCCAGAGAGGGTCACATGGCCAACCTCAGCATCAATGGGGTGGTAATACTCCATTCATGGGGACAGTACATGGAAGTGAGTGTTTTCTGCAAAAAATTGACACCATCAGTCCAGGCCTCTCTGATACTTGAGTTGGGAGCTGAACAACAGCAAGCCAGCCATGCTAAGGCCATGATAAGATCTGGGGGGAGACAGAGGAAATCATTCTGGGCAGCAAAAACAGTAAGTACCTAGAATCACTATCTTAATTCTCAACTGCAATTGATTGACTCAACTGGAAATCATTTATTCTTTAAGTTTTTCTATAAAAATAAACTCTAATAAATGTTCTTTTAAAAGAGTAGCATGGGTTAAACATGTCTAAGGTGCCTGTAATCTCAGTACTTTGGGAGGTTGAAATGGGAGGATCACTTGAGGTTGGGAGTTCAAGACCAGCCTGGGAACATAGTGAGCCCCCATCTCTACAAAAAAGTTTAAAAATTAGCATGCATGGTGGCACTAACTTGTTAGTCCAAGCTACTTAGGAGGCTGAGGTGGGAGGATCACTTGAGCCCAGGATATCAAGTCTGTAGTAAGCTATTACTATTTTCATGTATTCCAGCCTGGGCGATAGGGCAAGATCCTGTCTCTAAAACAATTAATTAATTAATTAATTAATTAATTAATAAAAAACATGAATGAATCTGAAGCCACATAGGCAATCTATTATAATTTAATATAATCTTCTACAGAGAATAGAAATTATGATCATTAACAGGACACAAAATTGAACTCTTCTTCTGAGGCATCAGGATGCAACTGATGCTGCATGTCAAAGGAAGGGCTGAACCATATGCAGTGTTTCAAAGTGGATAACCAAAAATCAACTGGTTAATCATTAAACCTTCCACTCACATGGAGGAGTAATTTAAAAAAAAAATCAACGAAAAGATGGTTTTGTAAAGATTTTCTTGAAAATGCTGTACTGGGATTCCCAACTCCTCCCCACCACCCCAAATCTAACAAGAAGGTCTTCGGTGGTATCTCCCAGGGAGAAATTACAGCTGTGGTTGTCGAGGCTGTACTCACACCTGAGAACACTCAAGCAGCCTGTGAAGGAGAAGGCTGTGCCTGTGCGTGACTGCATTCCCTTTTATGGGATCAGAAGTTTATGAGTCCTGGAGACAAATACAGAACTTGTATCTGCTGGCCTTGGGTCATTTGGGTCATTTAAAGGGATCCTGCCCAAGAAGGGCAGCATGTCAGGGTGAGGGAACTTCGACTGGAAGAGGCTGGGTTATTTCTTTAGGGGTGGAAGATGTGAAAGGTAGAAGCCAAGGGGAACTGCAGTGGAGGCACCTAGCAGGGGAAGCCATAACTGTGCTCGTGAGAGATAGTGTACATTAAATACCTGCTAGTCTCAGGGAATAGGAAGCCATCAAAGGATAGTGCAATGCACATACATTCATCCCTCTTACTCTCCAACCTCTCCCACGTATACTAGAACAGCTCACACAGCAGCTACTTGAAGAGGAAGGAAGTAAGCAAAGAAAAAGCCCGAAGCTCACCGTACCCCTTCTTCAGTGGCAGCCATCTGTAGCTGGCTGTAGCTGGTGGTGTGTTGGAGGGGGTAAGGGCCCTGGCTTTGGCAGAAGAATGGACTATGTGTTTGCCTGCTAGACTTGCTATGGTAATTCCTCAATCAAATCTGATATTGAGTGAGAGTGATGTCAGTGATTAGAAATGCCATTCATTGGACTACCTGCATTTTTATCTGGGGTACCCTTCTGCTAAATCACAAAGCAGATTTTAGGGGTAGAGCTAATCAAAAATAAATTCAATCTCAAGATTTTGTCCCTTGAATCTTGTCCAACCTACACATTACAGTAACAATTACTAGAAGATGGCAATTGAAGCATTGTGTTAGGGGTTTAATGATAAATATTATCTAATTCCTGAGAACTCTGTAAGGTAATGACGATTGTCCCCATTTTACAGATGAGCAAATTAAAACCGAGGGAGTCTGAGTGATTCTCCAGGGTCACAGAACAGTGCACGTCAAAGCTGGGATTCAAACCAACTCCATTTCACCTGACTTCAGAGTCTGGGCTCCTAGTGGATCTGATTTGTTTCCCTCTGAGTAGTCACTCCAGTGTGTGTGGAAAGTGACCAACCATGCTCCCTCTCCAATCCCCAGAACAAAGAAGCCCCACTTCTATAGCCAGCCCTTGAATGACTGGGTTGTGGTCTGTCCCTATCCAGGTTACTCTCCCGACGTTGTTCCTGTTAGTCATGCATGGCCCCCTGAACACATGTGAATGCTAACAGTGATCTTTTACCACATACATGTGTGACTGAGCAGATGCTTTGGTACCTAACCATCAGCAGCTCCATGGACGCAGGTCAGGCTGCTGCTGTGCTTTCCATGGGCTCTCATCTCTTGCTGTGATTTTCATCAGAGTGGCTGAGGAGGACCCTCCATGGGGTGGCCTGAGGAAGGCATGCCAATTGTCTGTACTTCCCCTGGGGATCCATTCTGCCCATACAAATAGAGAAATCACTGCATCTGCTTCTCACCCAGTGGGGCCCAGATTGGCAGTGGTACCTTGTTAAAATGAAGGACTGTCTTTTGTATTATAGATAATATAAGACAAACTGCATTTCCTGCTTACTGATAATATGCTTTGCTGAAGATAATGTCCAGGGAGAGTTCTTGGTAGGTTTACCCTGATTCACATCCTGTTTTTCCAGAACAGCAGTTTTGAAGATTGTTTTTATTAAGGAAAGGGACAGGAGGAGTTGTATTTTTTGTTTGGCAGGGCGTACAGTGGAGCAAGTGTGATTTTGAAAATGACTTGCTAACCACAATGACAGTACACATACCTGAAGGCTGTTGACAGAGTTTTAAGGCTGTCCTGGTACACTGCATTCACACAGCATCTGTTGTTCTAATTATTAACTTCTGCTAGCTTGTCTTACTAAGCAGTTTTACTAAGCCACATGCCCTGTTTCCCAAATGTCAGCCATTCAAATTCCATCTTCCCAAAGGGTGCTGTTTCTCTGTACCCTTTGTGCTATAATTTGTGTAATACATTTCTTTGACAGATTTTTATTTCTTCTAAGAAACAATGTCTGAAATCATGGCATGGTGTGTCAGTCATATATGTATCATATATAGAATTGTATAGAGAAAATTTTATACCTGTAAAATGAATGTGTGTTGAAGAATATGGAACCCCATACCTCTTAAAATCTTCCAAGTTTTCAAAGTGGTACTTTCAGTAGTACTGTTAGATGATTTTTTTTCCCATTTATTTATTTTATTGCATTTTAGGTTTTGGGGTACATGTGAAGAACATGCAAGATTCTGCACAGCAAAAGAAACAATCATTAGAGTGAATCAGCAACCAACAGAATGGGAAAACATTTTTGCAGTTTACCCATCTGACAAAGGGCTGATATCCATAATTTACAAAGAACTAAAACAGATTTACAAGAAAAGAACTAACAAGCCCATTCAAAAGTGGGCAAAGGATATGAACAGACACTTTACAAAAGAAGGCATACATGAGGCCAACAAACATATGAAAAAATGCTCATCATCACTGGTCATCAGAGAAATGCAAATCAAAACAACATTGAGATACCATGTCACGCCAGTTAGAATGGCAATCATTAAAAAATCTGGAGACAACAGATGCTGGAGAGGATGTGGAGAAATAGGAACACTCTTACACTGTTAGATGATTTTCAGTGAGTTCCAGTTTCAGAGGAGAAAAATAGGTGAGAGGAAAGGTAGAGATGGGTGGAAGGAAATGAAGTTTGTATTAGAAACAGTCAGTATTATTCTCCAGCATATTCCTTACATTTTATGAGATGCAGTGATAATTTGATGGTAATAGTGTTTTTCCTTTTTCTTTTTCTTTTTTTTTTTTTGGAGCTCTTTCCCCCAAATCCTTTCCAGCAGTACTGAAAATAGTTTTGTCGACTAGCTTCTCATTTATTCACTCATTCCTGCATTCATCCATGCAAGAAATACTTGTTGAGTATCCACTTTGTGTTAGACACTGAGATACAATAATGGAAAAGGAGCTCCCTGCTTTTGAGGAGCTCAGAATCCTGACTAGGAAATGGGTAAACAAATCAATCGTCATGCTCTGGTAGAAAAAATGCTAAATTGAGGTGTGAACCAAAGGCTGTGAGAGCACCCAGGAGTTGGTGATTGACAACCTTGAGGAATGTCAGGCTGTGTTAGTCATGGTGCTGGAGCTAAATTAGAAAAAAACGAACCAACTCCAGAACCCCTCCTTTCGAATTCTGCCTTTATTTCACAGAAAATCACCTGTCTCCTAGAGGGCCGGGAGAGATGAATGTTGTGCCTGTCATTAAGAAGAATCTATTTGACCTTGAAGTGAATCACTTCAAAAATTCCTCTTGATTTACATCTTGTCCTTTTATGAAGAGAGGCCTGCATGGCTCCATGAAAGGATACGTCCCTGATGCCATTTTCAGGCCCCATGCATCCTCCTGGATTGCTCGCTGGGAAGGTTTAGTTGATTTTTTGTCATGTGCTTAAAGAAGACAACCAAATTGCTGCAACCAAGATATATATTCAAGGATGTTCATTGCAGTATTGCTTATCATAACAACAACTGAAAATATCCTAAATAACATCAATGGGAGATTGAGTTATACATTACAGAAGACGCCACAGGGTAACACCAAACTGTTCTCTAAAAAGAAGAGTAGGCTTTGTATATATTAACAAGAAAAATTATTCATAATACATAAAGTAAAAAATGTAAATAAGCAAATTAGAGAACTACATGTATAATATTATATTGTTTGTATAAAAAATTGAGTTAAGACACTCTATGCATACAAAGTATTCTGGATTGTATTCCAAATTATGGGGAGGCTATGATAGAGAAGGTGGTTATGTGAAGTGCTTGAAAGAAAATTTCATATTCTCTTCATGCACCTGTATTTCATGCATTTTAGATTATTTTTGGGATTACAGGTGTGAGCCACTGCACCTGGCTGAAAAGTTTTTTTTTTTTTTTTTTTTTTTTTTGAGATAGAGTTTGCTCTTGTTGCCCATGCTGGAGTGCAGTGTCAGTATATCAGCTCACTGCAACCTCCATCTCCTGGGCTCAAGCAGTTCTCCTGCCTCATCCTCCCAGGAGCTGAGATTACAGGCAGGCACCACCATGCCCTGCTATTTTTTTGTATTTTTAGTAGAGACGGGTTTCACTGTGTTGGTCAGGCTGGTCCTGAACTCCTGACCTCAGGTGATCTGCCCACCTTGGCCTCCCAAAGTTCCAGGATTACAGACATGAGTCACCACGTTTTAGATTATTTTTACAAACAGCCAACAACAACAACAAAAAACAAAGGCACATTCAATTGTAGCCATGACCAAAAAAAAAAAAAAATTTGGAAGTGAGGCTTGCATAGCAGAGGGAGAACATGCCTGAGGGTACAAATTCTTATGCCTGGTTTTTCTACTTTGCTTCTAAATGGTTGAATGGTAGCTAGTATGGAACCCATCATCTTCCTTCTCCAACTCGAAGTCTTCTCTCTTTCCCCGTCCCCCAGTTTTCAACCTTGGCATAGTCCTGGAAGACTCTTCTTTCCCTTATTTGCTTGTATTCTATATCTAACTAGTTGCAGAATAACTTTCAGGCATTGCTGTTCTTTCCTTTTTCTTTGTCATTCTGTTTAATATGTTGATCTGGCCTATTGGCATGGCCTTCTCCCAGTCTACCATCCATTATACCTTTGTACTACGGCAGAATAATCCTCCTAAAACACACAAGTAGTACTTGTTAGACCTCAAGATTCTAATTGGTGATGTCGCTTCATCAATTCTGTCCGCTCCTACACCCTACACAAGATTTCTTTCACTCATTAGGCCAAACTTTGTAGATTTTCTCTTTCATTTTTTGTTCATAAGACGTGCTTCTCCATTTTTTTCTACTGCACAAACTCTTTTTTTTTCCCATTTATTTATTTTATTGCATTTTAGGTTTTGAGGTACATGTGAAGAACATGCAAAATTGTTGCATAGGAACACACGTGGCAGTGTGATTTGCTGCCTTCCTCCCCATCACCTACATCTGGCATTTCTCCCCTTGCTATCTCTCCCCAGCTTCCCACCCCCCACCGTCCCTCCCCTATTTCCCCCCAACTGACCCCAGTGTGTAGTGCTCCCCTCCCTGTGTCCATGTGTTCTCATTGTTCAACACCCGCCTATGAGTGAGAACATGCGGTGTTTGATCTTCTGCTCTTCTGTCAGTTTGCTGAGAATGATGGTTTCCAGGTTCATCCATGTCCCTACAAAGGACCCAAACTCATCGTTTTT
>NW_022437078.1:1834488-2015769 GCF_009761245.1 Sapajus apella
TAGCAGCTTTGCTGAGCTGCTGTGGGCTCCGCCCCGCTGCCGAGTGAACTTCCCTGCAGTCCTGTTTACATGGGTGAAATTAGAACTGCTTTGGCGATGGTGGCCCGCCTCTGTTGGGGCGGAGTCTCTGCTGTGGCGGGTTGCCTTGGCAACGGCGGGCTACCTTGATAATGGCGGACGCCCCTCCCCCACAGAGCTGGACCATCCTGGGTTCAGCTGCGCTTGCTGTGAAACTCTCAATCCGGAGTTTCTGGTTGCTGTTCTTTTGTGGGGGTGGGACCAGCTGAGCCTGATCGCCTGGCTCCCTGCCTCAGAGCCTTTTTTAAGTTGGTGTTCCAGTCGCCTGTTGAAGAGGCGCCGGGGTCTGTTTTCCCCTGTGGCCACTCACTGCGCTGGCTTAAACAGCGGCACTGAGGTTTGTGGCCCTTTTTTTTTTGTTTTTTTTGCCCTGGAATCTACTGTCCTGGTTCTCTGCTCAGTCCCCTTTTTGAACCGGCGTGCGGGCGACTTCCCGTGGCTCCAATCGCCAGCCAAAAGGGCCCGCGGACTGGTGTATTTTGTACGGAGAACCGCGGCTCTGGGGCGCCGACAAAGCAGCCGCGCGGGGCAAAGCAGCGGCGCTGGCCGGCACAGCCGCGCTGGCGAGCGTGGAGCTCCTCCGCCCGGGAATTTCCTAGTCTGTGGGCAATAAAAACGCTGTGTCCACTCACCCTCTGCGCTTTCACTGGGAGCTGCAATCCTGAGCTGTTCCTAAATGGCCATCTTGGATCGTCCTCACAAACTCTTAATGTATGTTACTTTATGTTATAGCTATGGTAGTTGCATTACCCTCCTTTTCTCATGCATTCATTCATAGTGTGACTTCTGGGTACCTGGTATTGTGCTGAGTGCTGAAGATACAGCAGATCACAACACCCCTGTCCCCTCCCCAAGCTTAGGCAAAGCCCAGGGAAGCAAGCAAATCATATTTCACAACTTGGGAGAAGCGCTGGGGTGAGATCAAACGTTATACTAGGAGAATAATAGCAGTGATAGGGTGGGCACAAATAGGAGGGTGTGGCTAGGAAAAGTCTGGTTGTAGAGTGACATTTAATTTGGAGTTGAAGAGTGTAAAGGAGCCAGCCATAGGATATGGAGGTGGAGGGGAGAACATTCCAGGCAGATGGAATATCACATAGTAGCATATGTTTAAAGACCTTGGAGCAAGAAAATGCTTTGCTGTATAACGATCTGAAAGAAGAGTTTGGCTGGAGAAAGATGATTGAAGGGCACAGTGGCAGAAGATGTTAGAAAAGTAGTAGCCTTAAAAGTTAGGACTTAAAAGTCAGGTTATAAATTTGGATTTTATTCAGAGGGCAATGCCATGCTGTGGGAGGGTTTGAAGCAGGGAGGTGAGATTACAAATCCAGCTTTGTCCCTTTCTGCCCTTCCCCCAGCACCTGTCACAACACACGGAATATAATTGTTTCTCAGAAAATACTTGTTATATTATTGAATGCTGTGGCTGTGATTGATTTTAGAATTAGCCACATGTCAGCAGGGGATGAATTTGGTCTTCTTTATCAGTTTTTATCCAGCAAGGTAGATAAGTTCATAAAAAGGTAACTTTCTTAGTAATCTCCTGTTTTCAGCTCATTAATCACATACTAAATGATGGCTCTGGTTTTGCTTTAAAAAACAGATGTGATCTCTCTTAAGTATTCTGGATATTTGAGCCTTCATTTAAACCCCACTGAGAGATTTTAATTTTTTTCTTTAACAAAAGAAGTTTGAATTTTTGACATTAAAAAAAAAACAAAAACCACACACACAGAGAAGTGTTATTGTCATCTGAATCACAAAGCATATGTATTTGTAGTGGCTTAGAATATAAGTGGACCTTGGCAATTTGTAGATGAGAAAAATGAAGCCCAGAGAGACTAAGTCCCCTGTGTGCATCATTCAGTCTATAAACACTCGGATTTCCTGGTTCCACCATACCCTGCCATGTTGCAACTCTCATGTTGCTGGGGTGTTTCTCCCCTTTTAGATTTTTTTAAAGGAATTGTCTTGTTCTGTCACTCAGGCTGCAGTGCAGTGGTGCCATCATAGCTCAGTCCATGCTCAAACTCCTGGGCTTGTGATCCTACCTCAGCCTCCCAAGTAGCTAGGACTATTGGTATGCACCATCATGCCTGGCCAATTTTTTAATTTTTAAATTCTTTTTTTAGATGGAGTCTTGCTCTGTCACCCAGGCTGTAGTGCAGTGGTGTGATCTCTGCTCACTCTAACTTAAGCAGGAGCAGCCGTGAACAAACCTCTCGAACACCGAGCTGGGAAGGAAGTGGCTTTTTATTCAGCTGGAAGTCTCAGTAGACTCGCATCTCAAGAACCGAGCTCCCCGACAAAGAAAATCCTAGCCCTTTTAAAGGCTTACCATTCTAGAAAGTACGTGTGAGAGGGTTGTGATCGATGAAGCAGGCGTGGGGTATGTGACTAGGTGGCGGTGTGAGCAAGACTGAGGGAGAAAAATGCTTTCTGGAGGGCGTTTCTCCATATTAGGCCTGCGATCTGTAGATAGGAGTGTGATTAAGGGTAGTTGGTTTGATCTTTAACCTCCAGGTCTTGCTGGTGGCACCGGTTTTGTCTCCTCCACTGACCTTGTGCCTTCTATTTTCAACTTCTACTTCTCCTTTTGAAATGAAAGGCTAAGGGGAAGTGGTCTTAGAAGCTTAAGAGGAAGGGGTCTCCTTCCTCACCCCAGTTTGAGAATCTTACCCCTAACATTAGTGAGAGTTCTTCATCTCTTTCTCATTTTCATTTTCCTGATCCTCTAAAGAAACTGATAATGATTCATATAATATACTTGTGATGTGGTTCTCTGGTTAACTACAGCAGTGATGAATCCTCTAATCATCTGAAGGAACAGGGGGAGCAAACAAGGGAGTAGCAAGAAAACACCTATTATTACAACACGTATGATGAGAGTCTTGAATCCTCCCAAGGATGAGAACCAACCTCCAAACAGGGACTCAGGGTTAAATCCGTGCTATACCTGCACAGGTATGAGTGCCTCTTTGGTCATGTCTCTTACAATATCCTCAACTGCTTGACCCTGGTCGTCTATGTGTAGGCAGCAGTTGATTAGATTGAATTTTCCACAGACTCCTCCTTCAGCTGCTAGCAAATAATCTAAGGCATACTGGTTCTGAGAAATCGTATTTCTCATTTGAGTTTTTTGTCAGGCCAAAATGGACAGAGCTTTGCCCATTCCATCAGTATTTCCAAGACAGCCTGCAACCAGATGATGTGATTGAGCATGTAAATAGAAGTCCAGTATCCCCATGAGCTATCATCCACCCATGCGGCTGGCCCATAATACTTAATAATTCTCTCCAGTGGCCACTCATCATCCTTCCATTGACCTATCTTTAGACTTCTTTTCTCCTGGGTGGAGCAGACCAGATATCCTAACAGCTTACCTGTCTTAACAGGTAATAGGAAAAAAAAAAAAGACTTAATGGAGCCTATGATCTGTCCATCTTTCAGGCAGTTGTACATATGCTCTGTGTCCACATATCCAGTACAACCCAGCCAGGGCCGTCCAGTCTCTCCGACAGTTAGGATGGTTCCAAGCATCCTGTAATTTTGGGAATTTTAGGAGGGAGTTTGTGATTATTAATTCTACTGGGTTACAATGTCCTGAGATGCAGGTGACATTACCCCATGGAATGGTATCCCTCCCTTTACAAGGCAAATGGGATCATTTTTATCATGTTTCCAAGTGACCGAGATGACACATGACCAATACATGTATTCACTGCAGCAGTAGATTTTCTGGCAGATAAACTTGTGCTCTTTTACATAAGTTAGTTCCCATGTGAGGGAACCACAGCCTCCCTCACTGGAATGATAGGCATTGATGGCTGCACAGTCATCAAACCTTAGGGTGACCTGTTTTGGGCTTCCCTTTTCCTCTGTTTTAGCTATTAACTTAGTAGGGCTGTTCCATCACCCTATTATGAGTTTAATTTCGAAAGTTGTATTCATAGGATTGTAGCAGACATCGGGTTGTCCATCCCCTGGGTTACACACCTTATACTGAATACCATTATATAAACAGGTTTTCTTCTGTGTCCCTGTACACTCATAATAACTGTAGAACAAACAAATGGCAGTAACTTTCCATCCTACCTCAGTAACTGGTGCATACACTGAGAGTATTCTCCAAAATCAGTTAATATCCCTACTGTATAAATCCAAATTTTAAGAAGAATCAGTCCCATGATGAGTTTCGTCATGCTTCAGCTGTGTGTGGACCAGCCAGCTTCCCAGATGTGGCTGGAACAAGGCTTATTGTCCTTCTCAAGGTGACTCTTCAGTCATTTTCTGGGTCTGGTTTAACGTTTCAAGTTTCAGCTGCTGCAGGCTTTACACGGCTGTGGTGGATCCAGGCTGGAACTCCCTTTACCTTTATGGCTGTGGGAGTGGTCAGGATCACGGTCCAGGGTCCTTTCCACCATGGTCTCAGAGGGATTACATTCCAGTCCTTTATCCACATGCAATCACCTGGTGAGAAAGGGTGAACTGGGGAGAATAAGCTTACAGGGCATCTTTCATTTACCCAGGTTGAAATATCCTGAGTGATTTTTCCTAGAGCTTGTAACTGTCATCCTAGCTCAATTTCTCCCCATTCCTGAGGAGTTCCTGGGAGTGCCTGCAGTATGGGAGGGGGCCTATGATATAAGACTTCATAGGGGGAATATCCTGCTTTCTTAAAAGGAGCACATCTAATTTTGAATAACACCAAGGGAAGTGCCTGCACCCACTTTAACCTTGTTTCCTGACACATTTTCCCTAAGCTATTCTTAATAGTCGGGTTCATCCGCTCCACCTTTCTGGAACTCTGTGGTTGGTAGTCAGCGTGCAGCTTCCAAGTGATGCCCAATGCTGTTGCCCTTTTCTGGACCAAATCAGCCACACATGCCAGTCGGTTGTCTGAGCTTATGCACAGTGGCAGTCCGAACTTGGGGATGAAATCTCAAAGAAGCACACAGGTTACCTCATGGGCCTTTTCAGTCCTAGTCAGGAAGGCCTCTACCCACCTAGAGTAAGTGCACACCAGGACCAATGAATACTTGTGTCCTCCACACTTGGGCATTTCAGTGAAATCTACCTGGAGATCTTCAAAGGAAGCTGCTCCATAAGCTTGAATGCCAGGGGGAATAGTTGGACCTTGCTTTGTGTTGTGCTGCTGGCATGTAATGCATCGCTGCGCCACAGTTTTGGTCAGGGCCAATAAATGCGAGATGTAAAAACACTGGCATAACAACTTCTCAAGTGACTCTTGGCCTAAATGAGTGGTTTCATGTATGGCCTTTATGACCGTGACCCCTAATAGCTGTGGCACTGCTGTTCTTCCACCTGGTAGCTGGATCCACCCCTCTTTAATTATTTGCCCCTGCTTCTGAATGGAGAAAGTCCTTTTCCTCCCTAGAATAAGTGGAAATCAAGTCAGGTGTGTGGGGAATTACAGGGGCTGTAACTGCTGCTCCGTAAGGAGTAGATGCCGCTTTACAAGCTATTGAATCAGCTCTGGAATTATCCCGGGGCTACGGAGGTACGGGCCCACTGATGTCCTCGGCAGCTCATGACTGTCACCCTTTGGGGCTTCCAAACCGCTGCTAACAACTGCAAGGTTTCATGTCAGTACTTTATTTCTCCCCCTCCCCCCCTGGATTTAACAGCCCTTTTTCTTTGTACAGCGCCCCATGTGCTTGAAGAGTTAGAAAGGCATACCGGGAATCAGTATAAATGTTCACAGCCTTATCTTCACTAGTTCTAGGGCTCAAGTCAGAGCAGTAAGTTCAGCCTTCTGAGCCAAAGGACCCTGAGGCAGTGGCCTTGATTACAGCATCCAGAGTTACCATGGCATAGCGTGCACACCTTTCTCCTTGTGGGTTAACAAAACTGCTTCCATACACATACAACTCCCAGTCTACTACTGTCCACGGTTGATCCCGAAGATCAGGCCTGCTGGAATAAACTGAATTCAAATACTTCAACACAGTTGTGTTCAGCTCCTGGGCCTTCTGACACTGGGAGCAAAGTGGGGGGTTTAAGGTGTTACAGACCTCAATGGTGATGCAGGGATTTTCACAGAGCAGGCTCTGGTATTTGGTTAACTTAGCATTTGTCAACCAATGATGTCCTTTGGTATTCATTAGAGCCACTACTGTGTGGGGTGCTTTGATATTTAAGTTTTGCCCCAGAGTTAGTTTATCAGCCTCTTGTGCTAATAGAGCAGTTTCTGCCAAGGCCCTTAAACATGGGCCCATCCCTTGGAAACTCCATCCACCTGCTTGGAGAGATAAGCTACAGGCCTGGGTCAAGGTCCCACCTTTGTATTGGAACTCCAACTGCCATTTTCTCTCTTTCTGATGCATACAACATGAAGGGCTTTGTTAAATCAGGCAACTCCAAAGGTGGGGCTGACATAAGTTTTGCTTTCAGTTCCTGAAAGGCCTGCCACTGATGGGATCCCCATTCAAAGGGTTCCTTCTCTCCCCCCTTAGTAACCTCATATAGGGGTTTGGCCAGTACCGTGAAGTTTGGAATCCACGATCTACAGAAACTCAAAGCTCCCAGGAACTCCCTCCCCTGCCTTCTGTTCTCGAGTTCTGGCAGGTTGCAAATAACTTGTTTCCTTTCTGCTCCTAGGCTGCACTTGCTGGATGGTGAACCCCAGATATCGCACTTGCTGTTGGCAAATCAGGGCTTTTATTTCAGACACTTTATACCCACAGTCCTCCAGGTGCTGAAGTAAGACATCTGTTCCTTTTGCACACCCAACTGCCATGGGTTGTCCCAATAGAAGGTCATCAGCATATTGGAGCAACACGCAGCCTAAGTCTTTAGCAGGAAACTTCTGGAGGTCATGGGCTAGGGCCTCCCCAAAGATGATGGGAGAGTCTTGAACCCCTGGGGTAGCCAGGTCCAGGTGTACTGGGTGGTTACACCTGTTTCTGGATTTTCCCATTGAAAAGCAAATAGTTTCTGGCTCTCCAAGGCCCATCTAATGCTAAAGAAAGCATTCTTTAAGTCCAAGCAGGTGAATCAGCTATTCTCCGCTGGCAATAATCCCAACAGTATGGGTACAGTTGGGTGCAAAGTCACTGTAGCCTGATCAACCAAACACAAGTCCTGCACTGGCCTGTAGTCTTTGATCCCTGATTTAGGAATAGGCAAGAGGGGGGTGTTCCATGGATACTGGCAAGGAACTATAATTCCATAGTTCTTTCAGCATTTTGGGTGGACCTGAATGCCTCCTAGGGCTTCTCAGGGAACTGGATATTGCTTTTGCCTAACCAGCTGAGTCCCAGTCTTGACCTCAATGAGCACAGGGGCCTGGTTGATTGCCAGCCCTGGCAGATTGTCCTTTGCCCAGAGCTTAGGCCATCGTTTTGCTAAGGCAAGTCCTATCTCCCGGTCTGGTTCAGTTAAGAAGAGCCTCCACTATTCTTTATGAGAAATGCTGAGGGCCATTATGACTCCAGTTTTAGGCAATGCTAGCCATAAAGTGCCACTCTCGGTGAAGGTGATGGTTGTCTGCAGCTTACTGAGCAGATCCCTTCCTAGTCAGGGCAAAGGGCAATCAGGCATGTATAAGAACTGGTGAATTATCTCATGCCCCCTCACTTCAAAAGTCAGAGGCAAACAGAAAGACTGTTTCTCTGACACCCCAGTAGCTCCAACAATATTGGTTGTTTCCTTTGATAGGGAGGCTACAGGGGTGGCTATCACCAAATATTCAGCACCTGTGTCTTTGAGGAAGTCAATGTCCTTGCCCCCACTGTTATCCTGACCATGGGCTCTTTGAGGACAATTGAGACTGGTACCCTTCAGTCCAATGGCCCTTCCATTAGATGGAACAGAGCTCCTTCACTTTTGTCTTAAGCCTTGGGCTTAAGATCTCCCTGTTTTCCTGTCAATTAGGGGCACTTGTCCTTCCAGTGACCCACTTCCTTACAGGAAGCACACTGGTTATGCTGCAGGCATGAGTGATTAGACTGGGTAGCCTTTCAGGAGCCCCCCCCTTTCCCCACCCTTTTGGGGGCACTCCTCTAATATTGGTAGCTATCAAGTCGGCACTTCATCAAGCTTGACACTTGTTTTCTCTATGACTTTCTCTATGTCTTACCGTGTCTCTGTTCACAAACACCTGGTTAGCTATTTCCAATAACTGTGAAGTATTCATGCCCACAAGTCCTGCCTGCTTCTGTATCTTTTTTCTAATGTCTTCTGCACGCTGACTGACTAATGCCATATTTACCATGTGCTGGTTTTCAGGGTTCTCAGGATTGAAAGGACTATACGTGCGATAGGCTTTGCATAGCCTTTTATAGAACTGTGCTGGACTTTCCTCTTTCCCCTGAATAACCTCAGAGACTTTATTGATGTTTGTAGCTTTCTGGGCTCCCTTCTCAATCCTTTCAGTAAGGCCCTCTGTACCAGATTAGCCTTTGCAAGCCCTCTGGGGTATTTGGATCCCACTGGGGGTCAGTCCCCGGTAACTGGAAGGGTCAGGGGACATACTCTTGGGGGCTCTGGTAATCTGCTGTAACATGCTCCTCCAACCATTTGGAAATGGTTCAGAGTACTCGCTGCCTTTCATCAGTGTTAAAAAGATAGATAAGCAGCTGGTGGCAGGCAGCCCAAGTGCGGTTATAAGTTTGGACAATAGTTTGCAGTAGGTCAATGACAGCTTGTGGCTTCTCGGTATCAAGGCAGGGTGTTATTTTTCTAGTTGATAAGATTAGCTGAGGTGAATGGCAGGTATGTGAAAACACATCTTTCCACCATGTGTCCCTCTTCATCCACTCCCATATACCTCTGCTCTCTTAAAGGTATCTGCACTTCTGCCTTGGATTGCAGACAGGCTGCTAGAGGGGGAGTTCGTCCTGGGAGGTGGGTGCCTATGGGAGGAGTCCCTCCACATTCTTTCCTGTCTACCCTGGATGTTTTAGGGGTATGCAGTTCTAGTGGGGGTGCTGAGATTTCAGGCCCAGGGGCAAGGACTCCTTCCTCCTGATAAGGGGGAGGTATCATTGGCAAAGGTTCTTCTGCCTTGGATCTGTCAGGACCTTAGGATTCTGCGTCCCCCAGCAGGTGGAGCAGGGTTTTTCCCTAGATGCCTGCCCCTTTGCCTTTAGTACAGTTGCTGCCTGTCCTCTTAGCCACTGTGGAGGGTTCAGAACTAGTTGCAACCATGAGTCGATATACGGAAATTGATCAGGGTATTCTGGCTTGCATGTAACCTTACATCATACTTTGGAGATAAGAGACCTGTCTAGGCTTCCCTCTGAGGGCTAATCCACCCCAAATGCTGGCCAGTCTACCTTACATAAGGTCCTCAGCTTTTCTGGTATCATAGTCACTCCATAATCCCCACTAAATCCTTTCTTGAAATTTTTCAGCATGGTCCCTAGAGGGATAGGCTTGCTATGGGTGTGACCCATGATTTTTGCACAGAAAACAGTACTCACAGGCAGTAGACAGTCTTACTCCACCCTCAGTTTCTCCCACCCTGCACAGTGCAACACAGTCTCTTTCACGTTTGCTTTAGGCCAGTAGGACAGTCTCCCTCTCCAGAGTGTTTCAGGTGCCACTTGGCATTGGAGAGTTCATTACTCCCTCCACAATACCTAGACTGTGAGGGCACCTCCTTCTAGCCATATGTGGATCTCCCCTAATTCCAGCCAGCTCCACGATTCACTTGGAGCTTACAGTCCCCTCTAATGAACCTACCACTCCCACATTTCATGGCTGGTGAGTCCAACTGGACCCCTCCAATCACTCACACAGCCATACACCTCCTACCACCCAAATTGAAACCAAAAGCAAGACTTCCAAGGTTAGTTACAGAGAGAGAGAGAAAGAGAGAGAGAGAGCGCTGAGTTCAGGAGTGCCAAATTTGGCACACGTGGGTGATCAGGCCATGCTTCCACCTAAAGGAGGTAGGCAGGTTTCCAAGGACCCATCCTGCTGTGTTTCTGATGTCCAGACTTGAGCCATCCATTCCTTCTTGGTTTCAGTCACTGGTTGTATCTGCTGCAGGGTCCTATGCTGCTTTGCTCCGGCAAAAAGTCCTACCGGGGTCAGTGCCCACCTGGGAGCGCTCTCAGGACTTGCATTGCCCAAGCAGGCTGGAGTCCCTCACAGGGATGCTCTGGAGGCAAGGAAGAGCTGCCTGTGAGGCTGTCCTGGCCATCCACCAACTGAAACCCGTTTCCCAGTCAGGGAATCAAATGAAGCAGGAGCGGCCGAGAACAAACCTCAAACACCAAACTGGGAAGGAAGTGGCTTTTTATTTAGCTGGGTGTCTGGTAGACTTACTTCTCAAGAACTAAGCTCCCTGACAAAGAAAATCCTAGCCCTTTTAATGGCTTACCATTCTAGAAAGCACATGTGAGAGGGTCGTGATCAATGAAGTAGGCATGGGATACATGACTAGGTGGGGGTTTGAGCAAGATTGAGCAAGAACAATGCTTTTCGGAGGGCGTTTCTCCATATTATGCCTGTGATCTATAGACAGGAGTGTGCGGGGTGGGGATTTATTCTTTAATCACCAGGTCTGGCTAGTGGCACTGGTTTTGTCTCCTGCACTGACCTTGTGCCTTCTATTTTCAACTTTTACTTCTCCTTTTGAAAGGCAAGGCTAAGGGGAAGTGGTCTTAGAAGCTTAAGTGGAAGGCTTCTCCTTCCTCACAACCTCTGCCTCCCGGGTTCAAACAATTCTCCTGCCTCAGCATCCTAAGTAGCTGGGATTACAGATGCGCACCCACATGCTCGGCTAATTTTTTTTGTATTTTTGGTAGAGATGAGGTTTCACCCTGTTGGCCAGGCTGCTCTCAAACTCCTGACTTTGTGATCCTCCCACATTGGCCTCACAAATGCTGGGATTACAGGCTTGAGCCACTGCGCCCGGCCTTGTTTATGGATACGGGGTCTTCCTGTGTTGCTCAGCCTGGTCTCAAACTCCTGGACTCAAGTGATACCCCAGTCTCAGCCACACAAGGCACTGAGATTACGGTGATGAGCCACCACACTCGGCCTCTTTTTCTAAATTCTTATCTAGTGGGCTGTAATGTTGATAACCAGACTGCCTAATAAATATTTGCATTATTCTCTTTCGATAAAAGCTGCTTATTCAATTTTTAAGAAGACATAATTAAATGAGAAGTTTCTCCTGTTTATGTTTTGGTGAACAACATGTAGTAATTAGTAATCTCTTTATTACAAGTGACAGAAGCCAAATTCAAAGTGGGGAATACTTGGTTTTCTTAGTTAAGCTGTGGAAAGTAGGGCTGGCTGCAGGTACTACTAGGTCACAGCACTTCAGAACATGCCTCTTCCTGGGAAAAGGCAGCAGTTCCTGTTTGCACCAGTGGATAAATGGAAAGGGGGTGCAATTTACTACCCTGTATAAGGAGGTCATTGTTTCTAAGGGAAGGGAAGAACACTGACACACAGCAACAAATGTTGGCCACACTTTAGAAAAAACAGTCATTTAGAACAGTAATCATAGTAGCAAATGTTTGTGTAGCACTTTGATATTTTCCAAGTGCTTTCATCTTCACAAAAATCTTCTGGTTTCTCAGGAGGATTGCTCTGGCTAAAGACAAATGAATAAGGTAAAGAGCAGCAGCATCCAGGTCAGAGGGAGACAGGGAGTGCCAGTTCATCAGGCAGAGACAGGGTGGATGGAGAAGAGGCCTGTCCAGATCTAGAATCCCTGCTTTTGACCACATAGTGTTTTATAATGACTCAGATATGTGTTGGATTTTTCAAATGAATTTTTTTTTTGGAGTTAAGTCAGTCTTCCAGATACAGTAGATAACCAAGCTAGGCAGCAAGGTTTTAAGTTACGAATAGTTTTCTGGGTGGCTCCATTTATGCACCGATTTTGTAACTGAGTACCTCCATTTTTTTCTAAGAAAAGGAGAATGAGTTACTATTTTATTATTATTATTTTTCTTTCTCTTTTCCCCTGTCCCTACTTCCTACTTGCCCCTATTGAAATGCAAATAGAGCCTTTTACCTTCCTTTCACCAGACATTTCCTGCAGGGCAAGTTCATCTAACTACTTAAATCAAGTCAACAGTGTATTTACAAACCAAAGCATGCCCACTGTGGAGCCTTCACCCACCAGGAGGCTATCTGGAGAGAGAATAGTAGGAAAGTTTGCCCACTACTCTCTCCCACCTGGGGAGTTTTTGGCCTAGTCCTGCCCACAAAGGCACCAGTAGTCACCCACTTGACTGCACATTAGATAAGGCACCTGAGCTAGCATGTGGACCTCCCCATCCTTGCTCACCTCCTCTCCTGCCTTTTAGAAGTGTCCACTTCCACTCCAAAAGTGAGATAGTACCCTTTAAGCAGGAAGCCTGTACTCCTTCCCCTAAGCTATTTTTGGAATAAATCTCTTTATACCATACCTTGCTCCTGTTTATTGGACTTTGTAAACAGCAAGGTAGTAACTTGCCTTTTAGTTAAAATTTCTTTTTTTTTAAATGCGTAGAGACGGGGCTTCACTATGTTGTGCAGGCTGGTTTTGAACTTCTGGCCTCAAGCAGTCCTCCTGACTTGGCTTTCCAATATGCTGGGTTTAAAGGTATAAGCCACTATGCCCCGCTTGCACTGACTTAACAAACTTCTTTAAAAATGCCTGTGATGTTCTAGGCCTAGTGCTGAGTATGCAGGATTCAAAGTTGAACAGGGGATTGCCATTGCCCAGGAGAGACTACCGGGTAATTTGGGAGACAGATATGTAAACAGATGATTATAACAATGGGGTAATTGCTAAGGAAACTCTGTTCCAAGATGGTGGAGGGCAAAAGGCAGGAAATGTGACTGGGGCTAAGTCAAATAAAAATTCCTGAAGGAGACAACATTTGGATCAAGTCTTGAAGACTGTTTAAGACGTCATGTCTTTTCTAGGCCTTTGGGTTGGTGGATGGAAGAAGAATGCTGCAAGCAAGGGAGTAGCACCCACACAGGCAGGCTGAAGGTCAACAGGGTGTGACCAGAGCACAGGATGTGGGCGGAGACCTGATGGTGAGGGGTAGCATGAACCTGTCTCCTCACCCTAGAGTCCACTGTAAAATTAGAACATACCTATTGATAGTTGAGTTCTAAAATGCTTGATTCAATTTGGAATCAGATTTCTGTAATTATCCCTCACCTCTCAAGGACTCAATTTCTGTGTGGAGTCCATTTTCCTATTAAGAGACTGAGGAAATTCTATTCAAATTCCACAATGCTGGGTTTTAACTTGGATCAAAATCTTGGGTCACTTCAGAACATTTTGGGCTTTTGAGAGGCCAGCCTGCTAGGTTTATTTCAGGACTGTTGCTATAGAACGCATTTTTTCAGTTTTCAGCAATTTCTACCTCTGTGTAAGTAAACATTGAATTGGAGCTCTGCTGGGTGCTTTGGTCACACTCTTTACCACTGAAAAATGGAAGCGGAAATGAAAGACTAAAAGCCATTTTCCCTTTGTCCTCGTGGTTTCCTATTCTTGCCGTTAACAGATTACTGCAGATTTAGTTACTTAAACAACACAAATTTACTTTCTTCCTGTTCTGGAGGTCAGAAGTCCAAAATCCATTTCACTGTACTAAAGTCAAGGTGTTGACAGGGCTTGTTCCTTCTGGACATTCTGAAGGGAAAATCCATGTTCTTGGCTTTTTCATTGTTGAGTGGCTGCCAGTATTCCATGGCTCATAGCCCCTTCCTCCATCTGTAAGACACATACATCACTCCAACCTCTGCTTCTGGTACCACACCACCTTCTCTTTCACAGACTCCTCCTGCAGCCCTCTCATAGGCACTCCTGTGATTATATCAGGCCCACCTGGATGATCCGGGATCATCTCCCCATCTCGAGGTCCTTAACTTGATCATAACTGCAAAGTTCCTTCTGTCACATGAGGTAACGCAGGTCCAAGGATTAGGTCAAAGACCTTTCTGGAGGCCACCATTCAGCCCACCACAGGCCCCTACCAGTTTATGCATCCATAAGTTTGGTGGCAGCAGCTCTCTTACCTTCTCAATCACATTGATGCTGCACACATTTTTGTAGTTGAAGTTTTGTGTACTTTTTGTCTAATTTGCATCTAAATGCTTTTGAATTTAGCATATAGAACAATGCAAACAAGGAATTCAGTGATCTAAATTTAATATCATTGTTTGTTAGTTTCTTAAGACTTGCTTGACAATGAGGGTAATATTTAGCATAAAGTTGCCTTAGTAAGTTTAAAGAAAGAACACATTTATTTTTAAAGAGCTAGAGTGATTGATCTCCCATGATGTCCTGTGATGTCTTTATTGTATTTTCAGGGTACCTTCTCAGCTTTATATTCCTGTTGCTTGTGTATGTGATTTGTCTACTAGGCTGTAAGCTTCTTGGGAATGCAGCCCTTTCCTGATTTATCAGTCTGTTTCATAGAGCACATAACACACCTAAAATATGATTAGATGCTTTGTACGTATTAACTTTTAAAATGCTCACCAAAAACCTATGAGACAGAGAGGCTCAGAGGATATATAACTTGTCCAGAATTAGACAGCTAATAAGATACAGTGCTGATACTCAAACACACTCTGACTCTGGCGCCCATGCTTTTTCCAACTGTATTATGCTCCTTTTGGCTACTGCACTGTATGCTGAATGAATCATAATTATTTCTTTATAGCTAGCACAGCACTTTTACATACATTATCTCATTAGATGCCCATTTAAAAAAAAAGACAGGCAACTATCACTTGTTTATTTTAGAGATAAGCAAACAGGGTCAGAATGGTCAATGTGTACATTATTCACTCATTTAATCTTTGATTATGCAGACATTCACTGAGCCTCTATGTGCCAAGGCTGGAGTATGCCTTGGGAAACAGTGGTACACAGGGAAAGAAATCTGCTCCCTCAGGGAGCTTATGATGCTGTGGGGAATGCAGCATTACCTGGGCCAGTTCTGCTCCAATGGAGAAGTAGAGTGTTTTGTAGAAACAGGCAATAGGGGATTCAATCTGGGTCATCATAAAGGCTTTGCTGGCCAGGGTATATTAATCAATGCACTCTTGGTTTCCAGTAACATAAATTTTATTCAAAACTAAAATTTTGGGGTATGTATTGACTTATATTGCTGAAAAAAATGTCTGGATGTAAACTAGCTTCTGACTAGGTCCAGAAATTTATATGATGTTATTAGATCTCTGTGTTGGATTTATTCTTCACTGGTTGTCAACCTTAGTTACAGAGGTGGCAATTGGGCAGTGATATGCCTTTATTTTTCTTACTGGTAGAAACCCAGGAAAAGAAGAGGGCAATTATTTCTTGATAACTCCAAAAACATAGTTCCTTAGGGGGACTCAGTTTGGCCCTGTTTGGACCACATATCCAAATATCACTATGGCCAAGGGTTCAGAGTACTTTGGACAAGTCAGTTTGCCCCCTTTGAGCCACATTTTTCTTATCTGCAAAATATGAATAACAGTTATTATCCTCTTCACTGCTTTATTGTAGTAAATAAATGAGATAATATGTGTATGCGTTGAACACAGAGACTGGCACATAACAGACACTGGATAAATATGGCTATTTTCATAACTATCAAAGGTAATATTATAAAATCTTTAGGATGGAAGAAACCACAGAGGTCAAGTCCAACTCTAGTCTTCCTTCTATCCTTACTACCTGAGTACTACCAGAGCACTTTGATTGACTAAGCTGGGTCCTGTACCTCCCTCCAACCCCCTCAGCCCCACTGTGCAGGAAGCAGGGCTTTGTACTTCACTTTGGAAAAGGATAGTTGTCTGAAAGGCACATTTTCTGAGCTTTTTCTGGCAAAATATCTGCCTATCTTATGAGACAAAACTAACATATTCCTTGCAGACTCACAGAATTAGTATAGTCAGGTATACTATGGCACGAACCACATGTCTTAAAAAATCACCACACTATGCAAAGTCAGGCAATAAAAGCCAAGAGCTTATGGGAAAAATGAGGTTATGGGCACCACAGTCACACTTCGTCAATGAAACATTAAAGGTAGCAGCCTCATAAAAATACTGCTATAACTTTATGCATAGATACTTCAGTAAGTATACCTCCTCAACTTGAGAAAGATCTGAAGTGTTGTTGTTGGAGATGGACAAGAAAAAGTCTCCTGCTTATGAGTTGCTGGGAAATGGTGGAAGAAGCATTATTGAACTTGGTGATCTTTTGCAGCCTTAAATCTGGAACATGGTTTATGGAGTAGATTTATAATTGATACATATTTCATCAAAGTTGTGGATTTGGTCCAATATATAACCAACTTCTTCAATTAATATCTGTAGCTAGAAATTATTTTATAGCTTTCTTATCTGTACTTTGGTTTCACCAAATAATTGAAGGCTTTTAGAAATTTGCAGGGTTTTAAATTTTTTAAACAGGGTCTAGCTCTGTTGCTTGGAGTACAGTAGCACAGTTATGGTTCACTATAACCTCTGCCTCCTGGGCTCAAGCATTCCTCCCACCTCAGCCTCCAGAGTAGCTGGGCTACAGGCACATGTTACCACACTCTGGCAATTTTGGTATATTTTGCTGGAGATGAGATTTCGCCATGTTGCCCAGACTGGTCTCAAACTTAGGCTCAAGCTATCTACCCAACTGAGCCTCCTGAAGTGATGGGATTATAGTTGTGAGCCATAGTGCCTGGCCATAGAAATATTTAAAATCACCAAACCCACCACTGCTAAAAGTGAAAAGAGCCACTGATGCATGATTTGGCCATTTCTGCTTAGGGTCTTCTTATAGAGATGGTGTTTTCTTTTTGTGAAAAAGACTGTTTCTGAGTCTTTTTTGTTTGGTATTCAATCCATACGCTCAATAATATTTCCATTTCTTCTATTTCTACAGGCCTTGCAGTTTCTTACTGAATTCACAACCCTTAGAGTTGTTCCAACCGTAGACATTTTCTTGAATTTTCTGTAATTGTCTCTCATGGTTTGAAATGTGGATTTCTTTGTACCTGTTGTTCTGGAGAGATGTGTATTCTTTTGTTTCTTTTAAAATGCTCATTTTGAGTTTCTTCTCAAGTCTTACAACTTTCCTTTTACATGTACTTCTTGGCATTTTTTCAACCTGGGTACTTAAACATAAAGAGGATGTTGAAAGGGCATTTTTTTATGTAGACCAGTTCACAAATGTCAAAAAAAAAAAATAGCAAAACACAGCATTCTAGAATAATGCACATGGTAAACTGGTTGCTGGTAGATATTTGAAATATATGTTTTATGTCTTCTTGTATGGCTTAGTTCAGCTGAATGGAGTTTTCTGTGTTCCTCCAGCGTAGTAGTTTTTGGTAGAAAAAAATGAGTTCATGTAAATGCAATATTCTATATTACACTTAAATTGTTTCCTAATATATCAATTGCATTACAACATATTTTTCTTTTCAAAAGAAGAAATCCAGAAAAACAGTCTGTAATTGGAAGAGATGAGAATAAAACCCAGGATTTCTAACTTAGCCACTTTTTTTTTTTTTCCTACACAGCAGTGCTAAAATGGCTAGCAGTTATGTGAACATTCAGTATTTAAAATATAAAGAAATGTATTTTTAACACGGAAATGCCAGAGCCTACACATAGAGGTTTTATTGCCTTGGGAGGTTATAAGACTACACAGGCATTTTTAAGTGATTGCAACCACTGTTTAAAATGCATTTGGAAGAGTTTTGGTTTAGCCTTCATCTCCAGACCCATTTCAAGGTATTTTCTAAAATTACTTTTACTATTTTATTATCAGGTGTCTAGCAAGTCTTCCTACTTGATTATTACTTTTTTCCCCTACTCTCACCTGCTTCTGAAACATATTACTAGAAGAGCTAGTTTGTGAACATATTTATAAACCTTAAAGAATTATACTAACAGAAGTTGCTACATTTTGTCTTTGGCAATAGTCACTGAAAAATGAATTACCTTCTTCAGATACAAGCTTTTCCACCATAAAGAATTTCTAAAATAAAGGGCCAGAGACTTTGAAGCCAATTCTAAAAGAAGATCTCTCAAAATAAATTGAACTTTGTTGGGAAAATTGTATTGCAATCTTTGGTGGAATAAAGACTCTGTGATCTCTACTAGAATATCTGTTAACTCTCATCATTTTATAATCTCCATATATATTTTATTACTGCCTGACAAAACCAAATTGTCAAAATTTGAGCACTGGTTTCATATTTTAATTTTTAAAAAATATTTATCCACACCCAGGCTAGCATCCAACATACAGTAAATACCGAACTGGTGGTTGACTGGTTGGTTGATACTTTCCTAGCAGTGCCTTACACTCAGAAGTTAATAAAGATTTGATGCTATGAATTGTTTGTTATACTCTGATTATTCAATATTTATCTCTTATCGTTGAATATGGTATTTCGTAAGCAAGTAGGATTATACTTAAGTGAAGCAATTCTTAGTGAAGATAAGATAAATTATTTTCTCTTTCCCTTTTTTTTATGTCAGTTGTAGAAATGTGAGATTATTACACATTTCAGCACATAGCAAATATTCACTATTGGTCCCAGCAACTTCTGCCTCTTGTTTTAGTTTACTTCTCTTTAGTTTGTTATCTCTCCAAATCCCAGGCTCATCTACTCACCACAAAGATACTCACTCTAAAATGTATTCTGTATGCCTTACCTCTGTATATGATCTTATGAAACATATCGTACTAGTTTGGGGGTTTTGGGGTTTTAATTGTTTAAACAATGATGTGCTATTTATATTTAAAAAATTCTTTCTTCGGCCAGGTGTGGTGGCTCACACCTGTAATCCCAGCACTTTGGGAGGCTGAGACAGGTGAATCATTTAAGCTGAAGAGTCCAAGATCAGCCTGGGCAACATGGCAAAATTCCATTTTACAGAAAATACAAAAATTAGCCAGGTGTGATGGTGCATTTCTTTACTCCCATCTACTTGGAAGGCTGAGGTTAGACGGTTGCTAGAGCCTGGGAGGTAGGGGCTGCAGTGAGCTATAAACATGTCATTGCACACTAGCCTGGGTGATGGAGTGATATGCTGCCCAAAAAAACAACAAAAAAAATATTTTATTCAGAACTGTTTCTGAAATCTATTTTGTTGTAAACTTAGTATGTTGTTTCCACATTGTGCTCTGTAATAAGTATCCTACGTTGTACTTGTTTGTTTTCTTACTATTCTCATGTTACCTTAAAAAATGTTGTTTGTGTACATATTTCCTTATAAACCTCTTGAGAATCTGTGTGAGAAATTTTGTGGACCAGATAATGAAATACAAGACTCCTGTGCCATAGCACATATTTATATCTAATTCATCTGAAAATGGCCAGATTGACCTTCAGAATATCTGTTCAAATTGACACTCCCTCATTAATTCTTGCCCTCCTACATCCTTGCCAACACTTGATATGATGTGATTTTTCATATTTGCTTTTATAATGGGTATGAAGAGATATTTTTTTCACATTTATTTATTTTATTGCATTTTAGGTTTTGGGGTACATGTGAAGAACATGCAAAATTGTTGCATAGGTACACACGTGGCAGTGTGATTTGCTGCCTTCCTCCCCATCACCTACATCTGGCATTTCTCCCCTTGCTATCTCTCCCCAGCTCCCCACCCCCCACCGTCCCTCCCCTATTTCCCCCCAACTGACCCCAGTGTGTAGTGTTCCCCTCCCTGTGTCCATGTGTTCTCATTGTTCAACACCTGCCTATGAGTGGGAACATGCAGTATTTGATCTTCTGCTCTTCTGTCAGTTTGCTGAGAATGATGGTTTCCAGGTTCATCCATGTCCCTACAAAGGACCCAAACTCATCGTTTGTGATGGCTGCATAATATTCCATGGTGTATATATGCCACATTTTCCCTATCCAGTCTATCGTCGATGGGCATTTGGGTTGGTTCCAGGTCTTTGCTATTGTAAACAGTGCTGCAATGAACATTCATGTGCACGTGTCCTTATAGTAGAACGATTTGTAATCCTTTGGATATATACCCAGTAATGGGATTGCTGGGTCAAATGGAATTTCTATTTCTAGGTCCTTGATGAATTGCCACACTGTCTTCCACAATGGTTGAACTAATTTACACTCCCACCAACAGTGTAAAAGTGTTCCTATTTCTCCACATCCTCTCCAGCATCTGTCATCTCCAGATTTTTTAATGATTGCCATTCTAACTGGCGTGAGATGGTATCTCAATGTTGTTTTGATTTGCATTTCTCTGATGACCAGTGATGATGAGCATTTTTTCATATGTTTGTTGGCCTCATGTAAGTCAATTCTAAGCAAAAAGAACAAAGTGAGGGGCATCACACTACCAGACTTCAAACTATACTACAAGGCTACAGTGATCAAAACAGCTTGGTACTGGTACCAAAACAGAGATATAGACCAATGGAACAGAACAGAGGTCTCGGAGGCAACACAACATATCTACAACCATCTGATCGTTGACAAACCAGACAAAAACAAGCAATGGGGAAAGGATTCCCTGTTCAATAAATGGTGTTGGGAAAGCTGGCTAGCCATGTGCAGAAAGCAGAAACTGGACCCCTTCCTGACACCTTACACTAAAATTAACTCCAGATGGACTAAAGACTTAAACATAAGACCTAACACCATAAAAACCCTAGAAGAAAATCTAGGCAAAACCATTCAGGATGTAGGTGTAGGCAAGGACTTCATGACCAAAACACCAAAAGCATTGACAACAAAAGCCAAAATAGACAAATGGGACCTAATCAAACTCCACAGCTTCTGCACAGCAAAGTAAGCAATCATTAGAGTGAATCGGCAACCAACAGAATGGGAAAAATTTTTGCAGTTTACCCATCTGACAAAGGGCTGATATCCAGAATTTACAAAGAACTAAAACAGATTTACAAGAAAAAAACTAACAAGCCCATTCAAAAGTGGGCAAAGGATATGAACAGACACTTTACAAAAGAAGATATTTTTAAAATTAAGAATAAATCCAAGTACTTTCTCATATCTACTGGGCACTCAGGTTTCCCCTTTTATGATTTGTCCATTTAGATAAACTTTGGGGCATTTTTTAACAATTTTAAATGGACACACGTTAATTCACTTATAAAGTTTTATTCTTAGATTTGCAGGAATTAAGACACAAGAATAAACCTAGATAATGTATTAGTAGATTTGGATCCTATGTCCATTTTTTTCTAAATGCACAGGAACAATGTAAACGAATTCTGGATTCTCTGTTTCTCCATCTGATTATAGCATGAAGATTAGCTCACTCCATGACACCAAGTTATTTCCCCTAAACATCTTGACATGACCACTTCTTAAAAAGACACTGGGGAAGCTTTGTGGTCTTTAGAGCCATATTGTGTTGTCTGCATATCTGCGTAAATTTTATGTACTCCGACAGGATTTGATTTCAAATAGTTAGAAAATACTGTCTTTGTGGAGCCAATTAAAATAGTGACATAGATGGTGTATTCTTTTTCTTTCTCTGTAGCGGAACTCCTGTCAGAGTTCCTGTATCTTAATTGGCTCTATTTGAAAGGAAAATTCGAAATCCCCTGCTGCAGTATAAATGTACTTATTTATCCCTTGAATTTCCATCTGGTGCCTTCACGGCTGCTGAGAATTACTTGTCTTGCTGACTCTTGGAGATGAGATGCAGTGGCATTTGAATTGATGAGAGCACTAGCACCTCAGATGAGGTGGCATTCCATAATGATGGCAGGTGGAATGCAGTTTCATTAGGTGCAAAGGTGAAAACATGATTTCTAGAAATACGCAGCTGAATATGAATGATTTAGTAAATTAATTTATTTCTAGCAATGATTCTCAAACTTCTTGTATTCATAATATACTTTGGAATAAAGAAAAATTTTTGACCCCTCATTTGATTGGAATAAAAGACCCCAAAGGACCCTGAGAAAGATAACATGCTATGATACAATGAGTCTGACATTATCAAAGTATCTCTCACACTTTGTACAGCACCTGTAATTATCACACGGACTTGGTCATTCTTCAGTGCTACAGTTTGAGTATTAAGGTTCACCATGCTGGCTTATTATCCTCCTGTTTGTGTATTTAAGCTTTTATTCTGTGTTCGGTTTCTTTCAGAAGTCAAGTTTGACTTTCAATTTTATTAAAATGATGGAATTTTAGGCTTAAGATAACTATAGACATCATCTAGCCTGATCTTGTTAGAGAAGTCAGGTTTCCTAAAAGTCCAGAAGCAGTTTTAATCAGTTTTTTAAAATTATACTTTAAGTTCTGGGGTACATGTGCAGATCATGCAGGATTGTTACATAGGTTTACACATGCCATGGTGGTTTGCTGCCTCCATCTCCCTGTCACCCACATTAGGTATTTCTTCTAATGTTATCCCTTCCCAACCTCCCCACCCACTACTATCACTCCCCTAGCTCCCCACCCCCCAACAGACATCAGTGTGTGATGTTCCTCTCCCTGTGTCCATGTGTTCTCATTGTTCAACACCCACATATGAGTGAGAACATGCAGTGTTTGGTTTTCTGTTCTTGTTCCGTGGTGTTTATGTGCCACGTTTTCCCTGTCCAGTCTGTCATCAATAGGCATTTGGGTTGGTTCCAAGTCTTTGCTATTGTAAACAGTGCTGAAATGAATATTCGTGTGTATGTGTCCTTATTATAGAACGATTTATAATCCTTTGGGTATATACCCAGTAATGGGATTTCTGAGTCAAATGGTATTTCTATTTCTAGATCCTTGAGGAATCCCCACACTGTCTTCCACAATGGTTGAACTAATTTACACTCCCACCAACAGTGTAAAGGTGTTCCTATTTCTCCACATCCTCTCCGGCATCTGTTGCTCCAGATTTTTTAATGATCACCATTCTAATTGGCGTGAGATGGTATCTCCATGTGGTTTTGATTTGCATTTATCTAATGACCAGTGATGATGAGCATTTTTTCATATGTTTGTTGGCCACATAAATGTCTTCTTTTGGAAAATGCCTGTTCATATCCTTCATCCACTTTTTGATGAGGTTGTTTGTTTTTTTCTTGTAAATTTGTTTTAATTCTTTGTAGGTTCTGGATATTAGCCCTTTGTCAGATGGGTAGCTTGCAAATTTTTTTCCCATTGTGTTGGTTGCAGGTTCACTCTAATGATTGTTTCTTTTGCTGTGCAGAAGCTCTTAAGTTTAACTAGATCCCATTTATTTATTTTGGCTTTTGTTGCCACTGCTTTTGGTGTTTTAGTCATGAAGTCTTTGCCTATGCCTATGTCCTGAATGATATAGCCTATGTTTTCTTCTAGGGTTTTTATGGTGTTAGGTCTTATGTTTAAAACTTTAATCCATCTGGAGTTAATTTTAGTGTAGGGTGTAAGGAATGGGTCCAGTTTCAGCTTTCTTCAGATGGCTAGCCAGCTTTCCACAGATGGCTAGCCAGTTTTCTCAACACTGTTTATTAAATAGGGAATCCTTTCCCCAATGCTTGTTTTTGTCAAGCTTGTCAAAGATCAGATGGTTGTAGATATGTGACATTGCTTCCGAGGCCTCTATTCTGTTCCATTGGTCTATATTTCTGTTTTGGTACCAGTATCATGCCGTTTTGATGATTGTAGACTTATAATATAGTTTGAAGTCAGGTGGTGTGATGCCTCCAACTTTGTTCTTTTTGCTTAGGAATGTCTTGGCTATATGGGCTCTTTTTTGGTTCCATATGAAATTTAAGTTGCTTTTTTCCAGTACTCTGAAGAAGGTCAATGGTAGCTGGATGGGGATAGTATTGAATCTATAAATTTGGGCAGTGTGGCCATTTTCACAATATTGATTCTTCCTAACCATGATCATGGAATGTTTTTCCATCTGTGTCCTCTCTTATTTCCTTGAGTAGTGGTTTTTAATTCTCCTTGAAGAGGTCCTTTACATCCTTTGTTAGTTGTATTCCTAGGTATTTTATTTTCTTTGTAGCAATTGTGAATTGCTTCATTCACAATTCATTCTTGATTTGGCTTTTTTAAGCCTGTTATTGGTGTGTTGGAATGCTTGTGATTTCTGCACATTGATTTTGTATCCTAAAACTTTGCTGAAGTTGCTTGTCATCTTAAGGAGATTTTGGGCTGAGATGATGGGGTCTTCTAAATATACAATCATGTCATCTGCAAATAGAGACAATTTGACTTCCTGTTTTCCTAATTGAATACCCTTTATTTCTTTTTCTTGCCTGATTGCTCTGGCTAGAACTTCCAATACTATGTTGAATATGAATGGTGAGAGAGGGCACCCTTGTCTAGTGCCAGTTTTCAAAGGGAATGCTTCCAGTTTTTGCCCATTCAGTATGATATTGGCTGTGGGCTTGTCATAGATAGCTTTTATTATTTTGAGATACGTTCCATTGATACTTAGTTTATTGAGGGTTTTTAATATAAAGGGCTGTTGAATTTTGTTGAAAGCCTTCTCTGCATCTGTTGGTATAATTTTGTGGTTTATGTCTTTGATTCTGTTCATGTGATGGATTACATTTATAGATTTGCGCATGTTGAACCAGCTTTGCATCCCAGGGATGAAGCCTACTTGATCGTGATGAATAAGCTTTTTGATGTGCTGTTGCATTTGGTTTGCCAGCATTTTATTGAATATTTTGGCATCGATGTTTGTCATGGATATTGGCCTGAAAGTTTCTTTTTTAATTGTGTCTCTGTGAGATTTTGATATCAGAATGATATTGGTCTCATAAAATGAGTTAGAGAGGATTCCCTTTTTCTGTATTGTCTGGAATAGTTTCAGAAGGAATGGTACCTGCTCCTCTTTGTATGTCTGGTAGAATTCAGCTGTGAACCCGTCTGGACCTGGACTTCTTTTGGTTGATAGGCTATTAATTGCTGCCTCAACTTCAGACCTTATTCTATTCAAGGATTCAACTTCTTCCTGGTTTAGTCTTGGGAGGGTGTAAGTAACTAGGAATTTATCAGTTTCTTCCAGATTTACTAGTTTATGTGCATAGAGTTGTTTGTAGTTATCTGTGATGGTAGTTTGTATTTTTGTGGAATCGGTAGTGATATCCCCTTTATCATTTTTTATTTCATCTCTTCAATTCTCCTCTCTTTTCTTTTTTATTAGTCTATCTATTTTGTTGATCTTTTCAAAAACCAATTCCTTGATTTATTGACGTTTTTAAGGGTTTTTATGTCTCCATCTTCTTCAGTTCTGTTCTGATCTTAGTTATTTCTTGTCTTCTGCTCACTTTTGAATTTGTTTGATCTTGCTTCTCTAGGTCTTTTAATGTTGATGATAGGGTGTCGATTTTAGATCTCTCCTAGCTTCTCATATGGGCATTTAGTGCTGTAAATTTCCCTCTAGACACAGCTTTAAATGTGTCCCAGAGATTCTGGTACATTGTGTCTTAATTCTCATTGTTTTCAAAGAACATCTTTATTTCTGCCTTCATTTCATTATTTATCCAGTAGTCATTCAGGAGCAGGTTGTTTAATTTCCATGTAGTTGCGCAGTTTTGCATAAGTTTCTTAATCCTGAGTTCTAATTTGATTGCACTGTGGTCTGAGAGACTGTTATGATTTCCTTTCTTTTGCATTTGCTAAGAAGTGATTTACTTCTAATTATGTGGTCGATTTTAGAGTAAGTGTGATGTGCTGAGAAGAATGTATATTCTGTGGATTTGGGGTGGAGAGTTCTGTAGATGTCTATTATGTCCACTTGGACCAGATCTGAGTTCAAGTCCTGGATATCCCTGTTAATTTTCTCTCTCATCTATCTATCTAATATTGCAGTGAAGTGTCCAAGTCTCCCACTATTATTGTGTGGGAGCCTAAGTCTCTTTGTAGATCATTAGGAACTTGCTTTATGTATCTTGGTGCTCCTGTATTGGGTGTATATATATTTAAGATAGTTATCTCTTCTTGTTGCATTAATCTCTTTACCATTATGTAATACCTTTCTTTGTCTCTTTAGATCTTTGTTGGTTTAAAGTCTGTTTTATCAGAGACTAGGATTGCAACCCCTGCTTTTTTTTTTTTTTTTTTTTCCTTTTCCATTTGATTGGCAAATCTTCCTCCATCCCTTTATTTTGAGTCTATGTGTGTCTTTGCACATGAGATGGGTCTCCTGAATACAGCACACTGATGGGTCTTGACTTTTTATCCAGTTTGCCAGTCTGTGTCTTTTGATTGCGGCATTTAGCTCATTTATATTTAAGGTTAATATTGTTATGTGTGGATTTGGTCCTGCCATTTTGATACTAGCTGGTTGTTTTGCCCATTAGTTGAGGCAGTTTATTCATTGTGTCACTGGCATTTACCATTTGGTACGTTTTTGCAGTGACTGGTACTGGTTATTCTTTTCTATGTTTATTGCTTCCTTCAGGAGCTTTTGTAATGTAGAACTGGTGGTAATGAAATCTCTCAGCAATTGCTTGTCCATAAAGGATTTTATTTATCTTTCACTTATGAAGCTTAGTTTGGCTGGATATGAAATTCTGAGTTGAAAGTTCTTTTCTTTAAGGATGTTGAATATTGGCCCCCACTGTCTTTTGGCTTGTAGGGTTCTTGCCCAGAGATCGCTGTAAGTCTGATGGGCTTCTCTATTGTGGGTAACCCAATGTTTCTCTCTGGCTGCCCTTAGTGTTTTTTCCTTCATTTCAACCCTGGTGAATCTGATGATGATGGGGTTGCTCTTCTTGAGGAACATCTTTGTGGTGTTCTCTGTATTTCCTGGATTTGAATGTTGGCCTGCCTTGCTAGGTTGGGGAAGTTTTCCTGGATAATATCCTGAAGAGTGTTTTCCAGCTTGGATTCATTTTTCCCATCACATTCAGGTACACCTATCAAACATATATTTGGCCTTTTCACATAATCCCATATTTCTTGGAGACTTTGTTCATTTCTTTTCACCCTTTTTTCTCTAATCTTGGCTTCTCATTTTATTTCATTGAGCTGATCTTCAATATCTGATATCCTTTCTTCTGCTTAATTCAGCTATTGAAACTTGTGTATGCTTTGTTAAGTTCTCGTGCTGTGTTTTTCAGCTCCATCAAGTCATTTATGTTCTTCTCTTTGCTGATTATTTTAGTTAACATTTCATCTAACCTTTTTTCAAGGTTCTTAGTTTCTTTGCATTGGGTTAGAACATGTTCCTTTAGATCAGAGAAGTTTGTTATTACCAGCCTTCTGAAGCCTGCTCCTGTCACTTCATCAAACTCATTCCCCATCCTATTTTGTTCCCTTGCTGATGAGGAGTTGTGATCCCTTGGAGAAGGAAAGGTGTTCTGGTCTTTGGTGTTTTCATCCTTTTTACGCTGGTGTCTTCCCATTTTTGTGGATTTATCTACCTGTGGTCTTTGAAGTTGGTGACTTTTGGATGGGGTCTCTGAGTGGATGTTCTTTTTATTGATATTGAGGCTATTTCTTTCTGTTATTTAGTTTTCCTTCTAACCTTCAGACCCCTCTGCTGCAGGACTGCTGGAGGTCCACTTCAGACTGTGCTTGCCTAAGAATCACCCATGGGGGCTGCAGAAAAGCAAAGATTGCTGCCAGTTCCTTCTTCTTGTAGCTTTATCCCAGAAGGGTACCCGCGAGTCCTGTATGAGATGTCTCTTAGCATAAACGGGTGTCAGGGAGCCACTTGAAGAGGCAGTCTGTCCCTTATCAGAGCTCAAGTGCTCTGCTGGGAGCTCTGTTGCTTCCTTCAGAGCTGCTGTGCAGGGACATTTAAGTCTGCTGCAGAAGAACTCACAATGGCTCCTTTTCTCTGATGCTCTGTCCTGGGAAGGTGTGGCTTTATTTGTAAGTCCCTCACAGGCTGCTGCCTTTTTTCAGAGGTGCCCTGCCCAGCAAAGAGAGAGCCCAGTCATACTCTGGGCTCCATTGTTGAGCTCCCATGGGCTCCCCTGCAGCTGCTGTGTAAACTTCTTTGTGCTTTTGTTTATGCAGGTAAGGTTAGAGCTGCCTCAGTAATGGTGGACACCCTGCCACCACTGAGCTCAACTGTCCAGGGTCGAGCTCAAACTGCTGTGCTGGCTACAAAAATCCCAAGCCAGTGGGATTCAGTTTGCTGGCCTCTGTGGGGGTGGGACCTGTGGAGCCAGATCACCTTGCTCCCCACTTTTAGCCCCCTTTCTCTCAGGGGTATGGGTGACTCTGTCTCGCAGGCACTCCAGGTGCCAGTCCAAAGGGCTGCTCAGATTTTTGCTGGGAACCTAGGGCACTGGCTGAATCAGCCGCCCAGATTTGCCCTGGAACCTGTGGCACCTGTTGGCAGGTGGGAGTCTCCTGGTCTGTGGGCTGCAAAGACCGCAGAAGTGCAGCATTTGAATGGAGCTATGGCCTCCATTGGGTAGGAGGAAGGGCCCTCTGGCCCGTTGCACTTCCTGGGTGAAGTAGCACCACACCATGCCCCAGTTTGCCCTCCTCGGGCTACACCCACTGTCCAACCACTCCCTTTGAGATGAACCTGGTATCTCAGTTGCAAAAGCAGAGATCACTCACCTTCTGCCTCTCTTGCTGGGAACTGAACTCTGGAGCTGTTCCTATTTGGCCATTTTGGCAGAAGTCCCAGTCAGTTTCTTAAATGGTAGGAAATTATCAGAAGAGAAATATCTCCTTGCTTTGGTTTTGTTAAATATTTTTTTGTAAATAAGACATGGACCCATATGGATCTCCTGACTTTGGGTGCTTTGGGGATTCCCATCACACCTCACAAACCCTTGCATGGAAGGGCACAGGGATTCCCATCATACCTTGCAAAACCTTACATTGAAGGACATGGGAGGAATGGAATCTTTGGTATGATTCCTGGTCTTGATATTTTACAATCTGTATTATAACTTAATAGGCATTATCAATTACTCTTTCTTGAGGCAAGGTCTTACTCTGTCACTCTGGCTGGAGTGCAGTGGCATGACCATGGCCCAATGCACCCTTGACCTCCTGGGTACCAGTGATCCTCCCCCATGTCAGCTTCCTGAGTAGCTGGGACTGTAGGTATGTACTACCATGCCTGACTAATTTTTTCTTCTTCTTTTTTTTTTTTTTAATATTTTTTGTAGAGATGGAGTTTTGTTATGTTGCCCAGGCTGACCCTAAACTCCCAGGCTTAAGTGATTAGCCTACCTTGGCCTCCCAAAGTGCTAGGGTTATAGGCATGAGCCACTTGGTGTCTGACCTCTTTTCAATTTTTCTAAGTCTTTGTATTCTTCAGACTACTTGATCATTAAGATCAGTCCAGGACATCACCCTAGGAAAAGAAAGGCTAAGAGAGAATATAGTTAATGGCCATCCTTGCATCCCATGAAGTGCAGAGATTCCTTATGGTTTGTTTTGAAATATGGGTCTTATGGAGGGAATAGCAGAGTGGATGGAGTAACTACAGGTTTTCCACATTCATTTCAGTGAGTGCCACACTTTTTCATTTTTCTTTTTCTTTTCTTCTTTTTTTTTTCTGAGACAGAGTCCTGCCCTGTTTCCCAGGCTGGATTGCAGTGGCACAAAAACAACTCACTGCAACCTCTGCCTCCTGGGTTCAAGTGATTGTCCTGCCTCAGCCTCCTGAGTAGCTGGGATTATAGGCACCCACCACCATGCCTGGCTAATTTTTGTAATTTTAGTAGAGACAGGGTTTTGCCATGTTGGCCAGGCTGGTCTCGAACCCCTGGCCTCAGCTGACCCACTCACCTTGGCATCCCAAAGTGCTAGGATTACAGGTGTGAGCCATTGTACTCGGTCTCATTTTTATTTTTCTTAATATACATTTGGCTTTCCTGAAAGATTCCGTTTTAAAAAGAATTTGGCTGCTACAAAAAGTTTGAAAAAAACACTTCTAAACCACTCCTAAAACTCATTTAGAAGGAAGGTAAGTTAAAGAAATATAGACTAGTTCCTTATTAGCAGTTATTGCAGTAACTGTCTCAGTGGGGTGAGAGCAGACCTTTTATATGGTGAGAGCTCTTATACTGAAAAGGAGTTTTTTTCCCTGCATGTTCTAAGGCAGGGATCTGTAAAACCCAGACTGTGGAGTGGCCTGTTATGAATTGGGATACACAGCAGGAGGTGAGCAGTGGGCAAATGAGCATTACTATCTCAGCTCCACCTCCTGTCAGGTCAGCAGTGGTATTAGATTCTCATAGGAGCACAAACCCTCTGTGAACTGTGCGTGTGAGGGATCTAGGTTGTATGCTCCTTATGAGAGTCTAATGCCTGATGATCTGAGGTGGAACCGTTTCATCCCAAAACCACCCCTCTCATCACCCTGTTCGGTGGAAAAATTGTCTTCCATGAAACCAGTCCCTGGCGCTGAAAAGGTTGGAGACCGCTGTTCTAAGAGATACAACTAAAACCTTAAGCCTCACCTTTTGGAAAAAAATGGTGCACAAAAAGATAGGTTTCAGCTCCACTCAAAAAGAATTGTCTAAAATCAGCGGATTCATCTGGAGCTAGAACGGCTCGGTGGAGGGAGAGGGAGAGCTTATTACCTGTCCGAGCTTTACTTCTGCCATCTGAAAATTGGGAAATGAGTATTTTTCTGAGGCAACTTGAAGATTAAATGACACAGTAAATGTAAATTATGCATGTATATGCCATATGTATAGAAAATAACTCCATAATTGTGAGTGCCCTTGGTGGAAAATTTAGTGTTCTACTCCACGTGCTACTAAAGCTTGGCAGTGTTTTGTAAAGAAGGAGGAATGAAATACATGTCAACAGAATTTAAAGGATTTTTTAAAGTTGGAAGTGATACACACCTAAAATATAAATGGTGGTTTACTTGAATTCATGGATGTCTCATGATTAAGTGGAACAAGAATCACACTAAAATTTCAGGCTTCTGTGAACTACAGGGCTTCTCTTGATGACAGATAATCTAGCTGCCAATGACTGATTTGGCCTAGTACGAAATTCCCGTATCCTTAAGAGTGAGGATCTAAAAAGGAATTTTTTTTCTTTTTTTTTTTTATAAACTCTGAATGCATAGTCACTGAAAGTATTCTGCATTTGTCATAGTGAGAATTAATGGAACACAATGAAACTAAATAACCTAGGATAAGAGAGATTAATTTTCCTAGATTAATAATAATAACACTTGTTCAGTTTAGAATTAGTTCATTCTGAAAATAACATTGCAGCACCAGCAAACACTTCCCTCTCTAGACCTCAAATTCCAGGAAAGTAGAAGCATGCCTAAAGCATTCTCTCCCCTGTGTGGAAATGAGTATGTATTTTGAACACAAGGTGTGGTAGTAACAACGCTTCAGGGACAATCTACAGCTGCATGTATGCCAGAGGAAACAAGAAAGGTTGAACAAGGAGACAAGGAATGGGTCTAGCATTATTTCTTGGTCTTCCCTCCTCATGATGTTCACAGTATGGCTCCAGGCCATGCCACTACACAGCTTACATCTTTAGGATATTTGCTGATGGTGAATACAAGCCGCTGTAGTCAGTAAACAGGCATTGGTCTCTGCTCGGAAAGGGCCTCCTAGTACAGTAAGAAGAAACAAATAAAGAAGAGGCCATGTGCCATGCAGGGACTGTGATCTGGGCTGGCAGAAGCCCGGGGTGCTCTGGGAGCCTGGCACCCCTCCAGGCCTCAAGGGTTACGGTGTTTCCAAGAGGGACTCACATCTAACCTCTTACCCGCAAGATGCAATAGGAGTTAGTCCAAGCAAGTGGTGGGTTGGAAATAGACAAGGCATATCTGAAGACCTGGGGTTAAAAACACAGGGGAGCAAAATTAAGAACTACTGAGTGATATTGAAGCATAGAGGATTTCAGGGTGAGCAGGAAGCCGTGAAGCTAGGAAGGTTAGCACAGTGGGCCAGGGGTGTCACTATTGCCATGTGGGTTTGGATTTGACTGAGGCGTCCCTGAGATATTTTAAGCAGGGGAGAGTTACAGTCAACATAGATTTTAGCAAGATCACTTGGGTTGCACCTGGAATAGACCATTTAGAGGATGATTGTGGTAGGGTTAGCGAGGGACATGATGTGGTGGTGTTTCCCTGGGGCTATGTTGGTTCTGGCTGTACAATTGGCTGTAAGGGCTCCCTTTTTTTTTCATGTTTTTGCATCCTTTTCCCCGAATCCTTGTTTGCAGTACCCACACAATGAATATATATTAAAAGTGTTTTAATATCAGCTATTAATAAGGACAAAAGGATGAAATTGGTCAGATTATACATATTAGTTTTAAGCTAGATAAGTATTCCTCATTCTTTCGCCATTGTGAGATTTTTTTTAATGACTTAATTTTTAAAATTTATTAAAATTCTATTTTTTCTCATTAATATTTAAGGTTTTAAATTTGCTGATGGGAATGTAAATGGACTCATCCATTTTGGAAACCAATTTATTATGAATTCATAGTGAATTTGGAGTTCCATATATCCCATGACTCCTATATCTATCTCTGAGCACGTACCCAAGAGAAATTCTCACACACTTTACATAAGAGATATGTATAATAGCACGGTGTTCACAGCAAAACTCTTTGTGGTAATGAATGAATGATGCATAGAAAATATCTAACAGACCATAATAAGGAAATTCATAAATAAATCATGATTTATCCACACAATGAAATACTAAAGAAATCTTGAAATGAATGAGATCCATCAATCTGTATCTCTCCATCGACAAATTTTACTTTTTAATTTTATTTTTATATTTTTAACAGACACATAATTGTATATACATATAGGGTACAATGTGATGTTTCAATACATGTATATGTTGCTAAATGATTAAATAAGGGTAACTAGCCTATCCATCACCTCAAAAATTTAGTATTTCTTTGCGGTAGAAACATACAAAAGTCTCTCTTCTAGCTGTTTTAAGATTTGCAATATCTTATTGTTGACTATAGACACCATGCTGTGCAATAGGACACCCGAACTTCTTTCTTTGTTATTGTAAACTTGTACCCCCTGGCCATGCTCTCCTTATCCTCCCCTTCCCCATCCCTTTCTATGGACAAAGTTCTAAAAACACAAATTCAAGAAAAAAGTGAAGTCTCAAAAGAATACACTGTGAAGGTAAATTTTAAAAATACAAACCAATATACTTTATTACATATGCACACACACTTATGTGGCAAACGTACAAACACATATGTGAGAATAACTCAGGCCAACTTTGTCACCAGTCTCTTTAAAAGTACCCTGCTAGCACTTTAGTATATTTATGTATAAATAGAAAGATAAGTTCTATCAGAAGGTCGATAGAGCTATAAATGAAGACTTTTTCAGTATAAATAACCTCTGTGGTCCAGATATTACTATGACTGTTGCTACTTTCCAGTCATTTACTGTTTACCATATACTTTTCCTATTTATGTGGTGGACTGGCCCTAGGGATTTTGCTAATGTTATGTTGGGGTATGTGAAAGCAATATTTGTCATTCATGACAACATCTGTTTGGAATATGTGATCATATTTTCTCTCTAACTGTGCTGCTTAGGAAATGTTCAATAAAGAAAAAAGAGTGTGAATAGTGTTGCTTTTTGGAACAAAATGCCATGCTCAATTTGCAATAATATCTCTTTTTAGCCAGAGCTCATTCTGTTGCGAGTGACAGAAACCAAATTCCCACAAGTTTAAGACAAAATGAGGATTTATTGCCTCATGGAACTCAAGTGATATGTTAGCCATCGCTAGACACAGATGCTTTTACATGCTTAGAATACCTGTCTCCCTGTTTGGCACCAGTCCCAGGGAGAAACAGTCCCAGGTTCACATATGCCCAGCTTAGCCACCTAAGCAGCTAGTGGCCTTCTTTTCTTTAGAAATGTCCGGGGCAGACTTGAAATTGGCTTACTTTGGGTCACAGATCCATTCGTGAAACAGCAATGGTGGTGTAGAGATTAGTTGGGGTATTTAAGCTTGGCTAGATAGAAAGTTTGGGACAGGGATCAGGATGAACAAAGGAGGAGCATTCTACTAAAGGGAAAGAGGAGCATGTTGTCAGGAATCAGCTCCAGGGAAAGTATGATGGCAACAAAAAACTGTGGCTGTCAGGGACCACCATCGCTTCTCTTCCTGTGATCTTCCTCCTCCACACACCTAAAGAGAGAACATAATAAACAGGTTATGAATATTTTGTGCTTAGGCATTCCTTAACTTTAATAAAGCATAATTGACTTCTAGAAATGAATGACCCTTTCCATGCTAATATTTATCATGTTGCATTTGGCTGAATGAGAATTAGGGAACCTCCTCTAAGAGACATCCCAGAAATTGCCATGTTCAATGATAGGCTTAAAGACAAAACCTGTGCTTGCCCACTTTGAGAACACTAGCGATTGGCACTCATTCATTAGCTGCCTTAATTTTCACAGATACTGATGGAAGACAGGAGGACCCACTTTCATCAGAGTGCCTGCACAGTACCACCAGAGTGCAAGTGGGCTCTGCTATTAAAAGCCCAGTAATGACTTGCATCAGTTTATGCAGACTTGTGTGGCTGGTTACTCTGCGTCCTGCATTTGGCAATGGCCAGGTCACATTTAAATCAGGAGCTAAGAGTAATTAAGTACTACCTTCAGCACATCTCTTCTTTTAGGACATTTTTATTCACCATGATTTAGAACATGACAATTGGGTGAGATTAAAGCAGCAAATTGTGCCTATAAAACAAACCCCTGAAAATAGCAAGGGACTATAAAATTTTATAAAGGGAATACTGCACATGCTCCAATCCGATAAAACTTTTGTGAGCTGGGAGATTAACTGTGAAATAAAAGTAAGCCAATACAGCACGTGCCACATCCAGACTATAAATCGCATATTATTGTTTAGTATCACTTTTATGTTCCCTTTTCAAATGACTCCTTAGCATCGTGAGGATGCCCCATGCAGCACACAATTAATTAGCTTTCAAGGGAATCAGCTCAAGGGACCCTGGGCCACTCTGCCAATGGAAGGAATGTGGGCGAAGGTGTTTCAACAGGATAGTATTTGGTCTTGAGGGGAGTGTTGAGCTTCTTGCAGTTGCTATTTTACTTTTCTTATTTTCTTGGCCCATGTTTATGTCCTGTCTATTGTAACGGAGGAAATAGATTTCCAAGGCTCTTGAAAGCTATTTGCTTTTTGCTTAGAATCCCAGGGTTTTTATAGCTACATGGCACTGTAACACTCATTGACTGCAGCACTTCCTTTTAAAAATAAAGAAATGGAGGTTGTAAGCATTAAGTGGCTTGCTTAGATTCACATAGTAAGCTAGGGGCCCACTGGATTCTCCTTTATGGATAATCAAGCCTATTCTGTCTTTTGCCTAAAACTTTTATAGATTTGTTTCTCATTAATATTGCAATATTATATAGGTATTTTGTCCTGATAATGCCAAAAAATCCTCTTTTGGAATATTTGGAAAATTTGAAAAATAAAGTAAATTTTAGAAAATTTGCCTACCTTCTCACCAACCAAAAATATCCACTTTTAATGTCAGTCACTTATCTACACATATAAAAAATACATAGGTGTGACTATTTACCCTGAAAAATAAAGAACATCCTATTTTTTCAATTAGTACACTTATTGGGAAGATTTCTTTACACAAAACGTTTTCTCAAAAGCATGATTTTTAGTAACTTTCTACTTCAAAATAATATCTCTTGAGCAGTTTATGTATTCTATTGTTGTTTTATTGCTAGTTCCTTTTTCCAAAGGTCAAGCTACTGAAGAATTCTAAGAGTTAAAAATGTCTTGGAAAGACATGAAGAATGACAGAATATTGATGGAACACACATCTTTTTAGTTTTTTATGTCCAGGGTAGTTTTATGTGAATAATTGAATCAAGTTTTATGTGATAATATCCAGGTTTTTCACACCTGATTAAGATTGAATATATTATTTCTTTTTTTTTTTTTTGGGGGGGACGGAGTTTCGCTCTTGTTACCCAGGCTGGAGTGCAATGGCGCGATCTCGGCTCACCGCAACCTCCACCTCCCGGGTTCAGGCAATTCTCCTGCCCCAGCCTCCTGAGTAGCTGGGATTACAGGCACGCGCCACCATGCCCAGCTAATTTTTTTTGTATTTTTAGTAGAGACAGGGTTTCACCGTGTTGACCAGGATGGTCTCGATCTCTTGAGCTCGTGATCCACCCGCCTCGGCCTCCCAAAGTGCTGGGATTACAGGCTTGAGCCACCGCGCCCGGCGAATATATTATTTCTACATCAAGATACATTTATGTTAGGTGGAATTCTTATAATCTGAATTTTATGTATTCTATATGTATGCTAGTTTATAGGGATCAGCCTGTATCAATTAAAAATACTATGTCCTTCACTAGGTCTTCTTTAGCAACTATCCATTAATTCATTCATCTATTCTTTCATTTAAATGTGCAATTAAATTATTGCCTTTTAAGCATATGGCAAGCAGTATGGTGTGTGGACAATAAAAAGACAAATATGGCATTGTATTGGACTTCAAGGGACTTAGACTTTAGCTGAAGAGGCAGATAAGTGAACAGTTTGCCTATCACTAGGCAGAGCATCCTGTGAAATCACAGGAAAGTCGGGTTTCACAGACTGAAGATCAAGGAGGATTTTAATGGGCAGAACGTTAGTTTAGGCCAAGAGAACAGCAAAGACATAAAACAGTTAAAGTACCTGGCATGGTCAAGGAATGCTAGTGTGACTGGAGAAAGTTCGGAAGGAGAAAAAGAAACAAGATCATAGAATGTAAAGAGAGAGGAGCTTTTAAAATTTGCCATAAAGTTATATAAGGACACAAATATCTTTCTACCTGTTTCTGTTACTGTTGATAATTCAGGTAGGCAACTAGGGATGATCAAGATTGTAAAATTAGCAGGAGACCAGGGAGTATGGGTTCTGATCTCTTCATGTTACTTGATGATATATGATCATGTTGCTTAATGTTTCTTTCTTTTTTTTTTGAATGTAAGCTTTGTTTCTTAAGTGTGAAATAGCAATAGCAAAATAAACTATCAGACATGTTCACAATATTTAGATATTATAATTGAAGAGTGTTATTAACTGTTTATTGACATTTGCATTGAACTAATTTTGCAGTTTTAGGCTTTTCTCTCTCACATCCAGATAGCATAAAATTTAGACTAATACTTCAGTTAGCTGGATTAATGGAAACCCTCTGAAATTATTATTGAAAGAGAAACACAGATTTATTACTTTCATATACATAATTTGAATTAAGCTAATAAAGAATTGCCTAATAGACACCCTGATGAACCTGCTTTAATGATACATGAAAATAATTTGTAATTAGAATAATAATTTTATGCAAATGAAAGCTGACAAGGTTTCCAAGTGCCTGAAGATAGTCTGTTTACTGAAATAGGGTAAAAATGCCTCTTAAAGGTATACGTGAGCCAGGCGCAGTGGCTCAAGCCTGTAATCCCAGAACTTTGGGAGGCTGAGGCAGGTGGATCACAAGGTCAGGAGATTGAGATCATCCTGGCCAACATGGTGAAATGCTGTCTCTGCTACAAATACATAAATTAGCCAGGCATGGTGGCATGCACCTGTTGTCCCAGGTACCTGGGAGGCTGAGGCAGGAGAATCTCTTGAACCTAGGAGGCAGAGGTTTCAATGAGCCAAGTTCACACCACTACACTCCAGCCTGGAGCACAGCGAGAATCCATCTAAAAAAAAAAAATCATACGAATAGTGATTCTTGCATTTACATAGTGATTTCTCAGTTTTTAAAGCATAATACTTTTTAAAACACCTTCTGATTTGGTCCTTACAATGACTTCACAAAGGATGTTAGAAGTTTTTACGCTCTTTTCATAGATGAGGTTTATAAAAGTTAAATGATTTACCACACATCACAAAATTAGTAACTGATGAAACCAGGTTGGAAGCTAGGTCCCTAGTTTTTAATGCCTCTATATTAAAAATTTAATGCATTTGTTTTGTATCCTAGTGTATACTATTAATTTTCTTAGTATTTCCTCTTTTTCATGTTAGCTGGAGTATAGATGACCATTAGCACATGTATTTCATACTTTGTATAAATGCAGAGAACAATAAAGATCAAATTACCTTGATTATTTTATCTGAAAGCAACATGTGTATGATGTTGACCTTATGATTACCTCAATAAATTGAAACAAACCCATAAAATTCAAATGCTGAAACAAAGCTTTACTCTCGTGTTTTTAGAATTAAGGGGACAATTTCTAGTTTTATAAGATATTACCATAGGTCTTCAGTTATTATTAAGATGGGAATACTTAATTACATCAAGAGGACTGTAGGTTTAGAAAAGTTAGAAAGTCACCCAAGATAGCATGTTTGTTAAGAATATACCAAAGAAAGAAAGAGACAAGTTTACATTCTTACTCTTCCTTGACTGCTTTTATGGAAACATGTGGAAAAGTTGAACTTCCAGAGAATTGGAATAATTTTTGATTCTTTGTTTAAATATGAGCAGGAAGACAATGACCAGATCTATTATTGCAAGGTTAAGTAATAAGGCATAAAAGCAAACTCCTAAAATGGTACATTATTAAGATTTTATAAGTGTGACATATCTACATCAAAGTGATTTACCATGTTTTAGTAAAAATATCATTTTTACTAAGTGTCTCCCTTCTAAATACATAGGTTTTAAAAAGAAACTCTAAATCCAAAGAGCATGAGCAGTGTGGAACTTGACTGTATCGTTTCTTCATTAAGTTATAGAATTGTTATAAAAGACTTCTTCCTTCAGGTCTATGCATCAAGATTTATTGCTGGAAATAACAGATATGCTTCATTGTTCCTCTGTGTCTTTTATACAAAAGCCTGTGACATGCATGCTCCCTGCTGCATTAGTCTTAGGCTGCAAGACAATGATTTTACGGTACTCTAAGTAGTATTGTAGATTCCTTTGCACTGTGCAAACTTCTTTTCAGTACTTACTATAAGAATTTCCTACCTATCTGTCTTTCATGACACCCTTTGAAAGAATTGATGGACTTTATTATAGGCTACAATAAACGAAAATAGAATGAGGGTTCTGAATCGGATGGAATAATATGTGGTAGAATGCTTCTTTGGTAAACACCTAGAAAATATGAATAATCATTTTTTAAATTCTGCTTAAATATATCAAATAGGTGTTGAAATCATGATGATTGGAATGGCTACAATTCAAAGACAAGAAAACCAAGGAAAGTTGAGCTGATGATTCTCTACTTTTTTTCCTGGGGATATTTGCTATTTCTGGATGTAAACAGCTGGGCAGAGGGCTACAGTTATGCGAAAGAAAGCCTGCCGAACTTAAGGTGGTCTCGTGGAACAGACTCAGACTGGAAGGGAAGGTAACTTAGAAAACCCTAAACATTGTACCAAAAGCCTCCTAGAACTGATACATGACTTCAGTAACATTTCAGAATACAAAATCAATGTACAAAAATCAGTAGCGTTTCTGTACAACAATAGCATTCTAGCTGAGAGCCGAATCAAGAAAACAGTTCCATTTATAATAGCCACACACACACAAATGAAATACCTAGGAATACATTTAACTAAGAAGATGAGAGATATGTACAAGGAGAACTACAAAACACTATTGAAATAAATCAGAGATCACACAAGTAAATGGAAAAATATTCCATGCTCATGAATTGGAAGAATCAATATTAATAAAATGGCCATATTGTCCAAAGCACTTTATAGATTCAATGCTATCTCTATCAAAATGCCAATGTCATTTTTCACAGAATTAAAAAAAAATCTATTCTAAAATTCATATGAATCCAAAAAGGGCACAGATAACCAAACAGTCCTCAGCAAAAATAATAAGGCCAGAAATATCATGTTACCCTACTGCAAACTATTCTATAAGGCTATAGTAACCAAAACAGCATGATGCTGGTACAAAACTAGACCCATAAACCAATGAAACAGAGCAGAGGGCCCAGAAACAAAGCCACACACCTACAACTATCAGATCTTCAACAAAGTTGACAAAAACAAGCAATGGGAAAAGGACTTCCTATTCAATAAATGGTGCTGGGGTAACCAGCTAGCCATATGCAGAAGAATGAAACTGACCCCTACCTTTCACCATATACAAAAATTAATTTAAGGCAGATTAAAGATTTAAATGCAAGACTTCAAACAATAAAAATTCTGAAAGAAAACCTAGGAAATAGCCCATCTCGACATCAGCTTTGGCAAATAATTTATGGCTAAGTCCCCAAAAGCAGTGGAAACAAAACCAAAAGCTGACAAGTGGGACATAATTAAAGAGTTTCTACATAGCAACAACAACACAACAACAGAATAAACAGGCTACATAATGGGAGAAACTACTTACAAAGTATGAATCCAATAACAATCTAATATCCAGAATCTATGAGAAATTTAAACAAATGAACAGCAAAAAACAAATAATTGAACTAAAAAATGGGCAAAGGACGTGAACAGACACTTCTCAAAAGAAGACATGCAGGGCACTAACAAACATATGAAAAAATGCTTAATCAGAGAAATGCAAATCAAAACCACAATGAGATATCGTCTCACACCAGTTAAAATGGCTACTTTAAAAAGTAAAAAAATAACAGAGGCTGGTGAGGCTGTGGAGAAAAGGAAATGTGTGTACATTATTGATGGGAATGCAAATTAGTTCAGCCACTGTGGAAAGCAGTTTGGAGATTTCTTAAAGAACGTAAAGAACTTTAAGTTAACTTCCATTTGATCCAACAATCCCATCAGTGGGCATATGCCAAAAGGAAAATAAATCATTCTACCAAAAAGAAACATGCACTTGCATGTTTATTGCAGAGGTATTCACAATAGCAAAGACACGGAATCAACCTAGGTGTCTGTCAGTGGTGGAATTGGTAAAGAAAATGTGGTACATATACACCATGGAATAATATGCAGCCATGAAAAAGAATGAAAGTCTGTCCTTTGCAACAACAGGAATGCAGCTGGAGGCAATTATCCCAAGCAAATTAATGCAGCAACAGAAAACAAAATACTACATGTTCTCACTTATAAGTGGGAGCTAAATATTGCATATGCATGGGCATAAAAATGGGAACAATAGATGCTGGGGACTACTAGGAACAGAGGGGTCATGGTTGAAAAGCTACCTACTGGATATCATGCTCACTATCTGGGTGACAAGACCAACCATGCTACAAATTTCAGCACTATGCAATATGCCCATGTAACAAACCTGCACATATACCTCCTGAAATGAGAATAATAATCACAATCATAAAAAATCCAAAATAAAAAATTTTAAAAGAAGATGGACTAGGTAGTAGATTATAATATTAAGCAATTATTTTTAGTTTTGTTAGTTATATTAATGGCATTCTGATTATATAATAAAATGTCAGTTTTTAAAGAGGAAAAAAATAAAACCTGTTTGCCTGTTTTCCCCTCAACACATTTGATGAATTCTGAAGTTGAATAAGATGGGAGGCACAAATGAAAACAAAACAACGCCAAAAAAAGAGAGAAAGAATAAAACTAAGCTAAAAGCCTATCTGTGAAGGAGTGTTGAGGAAACAAAAATCAGTGCTCAAGACATGCTGGGATAATGAGCATGGTGAACAGAGTAGATGTTCAGTTGAAAGCTGCAAGACTACGCTGTAGGAGGAGTACACCTTATGGAGGTAAACTGAACATGAGCATTACTACAAGTTCAGTCCAGCCTCAAAGCAGATCAGTCTGTGGTTGAATTAAGGCGATCGCCTTGAATTCTTTTTGCCTAATACAAGGGCAAATCTGACTGAAGGAAGATAACATATTCTAGAGCCTCTACAATTTTTAATAAAACATTTGACATTAAATTAAGTATTACTGACCCCCAAAAAAGATAAAAGAAATCCTGTCAATATAGTATAATATTCACAGGAGATCAAGAAAATGGTGTCATTTGACAAAGTTTTTGAAATGACTATGATTTCTGCATTCAAGACAATGGAGGAACCATGTAAAAATGGATAAAAACATAGATTTCTTCAGAGAAGTAAAATCTATAAAAGGAATCAAATGAACATTGTAGAATTAAATAATATAACAAATTAATTATTCAGTAAATGAGTGCAGCATAAAATTAAGTACAGCAGTAGATGAAAACAATCAAAAAACGGTAGAGAGCTTTGTAGAACTTATCCACCTGCAGCACAGAGAGCACATAAGAAAATCTAAAATAGAAAAAGATGATAAGAGATATGGAATATTAAGTAAGTGTCTAATGTACAATTAATTGGAATACAATTAATTGGGAGAAAAAGAGAATTTGTGGCAGAATCAATATTCAAAGGAATAATGGCTATGGATGATCCAATTATGATTTAAAAAAAATTTACTCACAAATTCTAGAAGCTCCATGAATCACAAGTAGAAAAAATGGAAAGAAAATAAAACTAAGCACATCATAGTAAAACTGATGACAACCAATAAGAAGAAAATCTTAAAAGCAGCTAGGAGGTGAAATGGGGAAAAGTAGCCATGAAAAATAAAATGTTATTTTTTTTCCCATTTATTTATTTTATTGCATTTTAGGTTTTGGGGTACATGTGAAGAACATGCAAGATTGTTGCATAGGTACACACTTGGCAGTGTGATTTGCTGCCTTCCTCCCCATCACCTACATCTGGCTTCTCTCCCCTTGCTATCTCTCCCCAGCTCCCCACCCCCCACCGTCCCTCCCCTATTTCCCCCCAACTGACCCCAGTGTGTAGTGCTCCCCTCCCTGTGTTCATGTGTTCTCATTGTTCAACACCCACCTATGAGTGAGAACATGCGGTGTTTGATCTTATTCTCTTCTGTCAGTTTGCTGAGAATGATGGTTTCCAGGTTCATCCATGTCCCTACAAAGGACACAAACTCAGGAAACAGTCATTAGAGTGAATCGGCAACCAACAGAATGGGAAAAAATTTTTTCAGTTTACCCATCTGACAAAGGGCTGGTATCCAGAATTTACAAAGAACTAAAACAGATTTACAAGAAAAAAACTAACAAGCCCGTTCAAAAGTGGGCAAAGGATATGAACAAGCACTTTACAAAAGAAGACATACATGAGGCCAACAAACATATGAAAAAATGCTCATCATCACTGGTCATCGGAGAAATGCAAATCAAAACAACATTGAGATACCATCTCACGCCAGGTAGAATGGCGATCATTAAAAAATCTGGAGACAACAGATGCTGGAGAGGGTGTGGAGAAACAGGAACACTTTTACACTGTTGGTGGGAGTGTAATTAGTTCAACCATTGTGGAAGACAGTGTGGCGATTCCTCAAGGACCTAGAAAATGTTTAATACTGACAGCTGACATGCTAGCAACAACAATGGAAATCAGAAGATAATGGAATTATATCTTAAAAGTGAAGAAGTAAAACAACTGCCAAAGTCTAAATTTTTACTCAGAGTAAAAATGGAGGTAAAATATAAACATTTTAGACCAAAAATGAAATAATGTATCACTTGTGCCTTTACTAAAATATACAGCATAATTTCTTCCTCAAGGAGAAGGAAGCACAGTCATGCAGGCAGAAATAAAGTAGAATGAGAAATACATGGGTGGATATAATGAAATATTGATTGTACAAAGCAATGATGATGTCTTATGGAGTTAAATAGATTAGGAGTTCATATAGATTAAAATCAATAATGCCATAGCCACAATAATGCAAATACATTCTTGGATGAATATAATTCAAATTAATGTTTTATGTTCTAGCACTATCAAAAATAGAAAAGTAATGTCTTTGACTATCATTATTGAAGATTGCCTATTTTTGAGTAACCACTAACAAACTAGTAAACTTTTTTTTTTACTAATAATTTGCTGGAGGAGGAATAAAATTAAAAAATAGTTTATTAATCCAAAAGAGAAGAAATATGAACAATTGAGTACAATGAGAAGTTAATGATAAAATGGTGTATGTTAACAATAATAGGTCAATAATCTCATAGAAAATGCATCATTTCCAATTAAAGAATAATTAAAAGACTAAAATTGTCTTACTATTATAGATAATTGTAAGTATGTACTGCTTATGGGAGACCTACTTTAAATATACAGACAGAAATTTTAAAGAAGAATGAAAGGTGCCATCTACACTGTCAGCAAAAGACAGCTGCTGAAGTTTTTTAGTTCTAGAAAAGTAGATTCTAAAGCAAGATGTATAAGGAAGAATCATACATATTTTTACAGAAGGTATCACAGCCTAAATTTGAATGCACTCAGTACCATTATTTTAAAATACGTAAAGCAATAAATTACAAAAGAAAACTAAAACAGACCAAAACATAATCATAGTGAGTGGCTTGAACACATTTTCTCTACAACTGATAGAACAGACATCCCCAAATCAATGAGAATATTGAAGGTCTGAACAATGACTTGACCTGATTAACAGATACAGGGCACTACATACAATCATGACAGAAATTATATTTTTTCAAGTATGTACAAATCATTACCCAAACTGATCATATAGTGGCTTTTAAACCAAGCCTTATCACATACCAAAAGACTTACAGTTTACTCAGATTATATAATGTGGTTACAAAAATTGAGGCAAAATAAAAAACCAAAGGTTGGTAGAAAAAAGAAATTTCTTGGAAATTAAACCTTACACCCTAAATAACCTGTGTGTCAAAGAAGACATCACGTTGGTAATTTAAAATCTTTTCATCTAAGTCTGATGAAGAGATGAGTTATCAAAACTTTTGGGATGCAGCTAAAGCAGTGAATAGATGATAATTTATAGCCTTAAGTTCACATATAAGAAAAAAACATTTAAAAATCAATGATTCAAGCTTCCATCTCAAGACACTAGAAAAAGAATAACAAACTACAAAACGTAGACAAAAGGAAATGATGAAAATAGGAGCTGGAATTAACTAAAAAGAAATCAAATGTATAATAGAAAAAAGTAAAACTAGAAGTTTTTTTTTTTTTTTAATAAAGATTAATACATTTAATAGCAAAACTAATCAAGGAAAAACACAAATACTAGGACTAAAAGAGGACAACACTACACATTCAAAAGATACTAAAAAGATATTTCATTATTCAATTTTAAAATGAAAACTTAAATGTATAATTCCTTGAAAAACGTAACCTACCAAAACTAGCAGAAGGAGAATAGAAAGACAGAATCTTTTATTTAAAATCTTCCCATACAGAAAACTACAGGCCTACATAATTTCACCAATGATATTTTTCAAACATATAAGGTAGAAATAATGAATCCTCACAATCTATTTTGGATAAATGGCAAGCGGAATACTCTCTATCTTGTTTATAGCCATCAAAATATCTTGCAAAGACTCTAAGAACTTTGCTAAAGCTGAGAACCTAGGTATTATCCTGAGTTATAAAATAATTTAAAAGGAGTCCTAACCATTATAAAAATATTTATTAAAATAATAAAAACTATTTCATTATACACATTTTAAGTATATATTCATAGCATTCAAGACTGATTTGTAGGAAAAAAATGGCCAATAGAATTGTTACTGAATTTTAGTAAATTTTTATATAAATAGACAGAAGTATAGGGTTGCATTTCAATCACTTTCCGCTAGTTAAAGATCCTTCAATGATAAATGTATACCAGTGGAAAGTATATTCATTTGGGATGCAGAAGACCCAGGTTTTAATTTTGGCTCAAACTACTATTACTCTAGACAAAAATCCCCATTGTCTTAGAGGTTTTATTTCCTCATCTGTGCAATGAGAGAGTTGGGCTGGAAAATCTTTAAGACCCCTGTTAAACAAGATTACATCTGTGTTTCTTTCCATTTTACCTCCTTGAGAGAGGATAAACCACCTTTGTAAGTGGCAAGATTTGAAGAGATTATTCCAGGCATTGAGTTGTCCGAATTAGCAACCCAAGAGTACTCAAAAAGCCATTATACCAGTGAGATTCCTGATCATTTTTTCTGTGCAATGATGTTGACAGGTGACCTGGAGAAAAAGTCCAATTTCACAAACTCTTGATTTACTAAGTTGTTCCTCAGCCACTGGGAAAACAGACACCCAAAACACCACATTCTCTAGGTCACAATCGCTGGCCACCACCTGTTTGCTGGAACCCCTCTCCACAGGTTCTAAGTCATTTTTTCCCGACTATAAACCACACAGATTCCCTACACTTGTTCTTTTTTACTTCTTATCATAAGAATGTTAAAATTACTGAATCTCTTTATTTTTATGATGCTGGTATCTCCAAGTAACTTGCTGCCAGACACAGATTCTGACTAATGTTCACCCAGTTCTACTGATTTAGGATACTTTGTTTTGAATGAAAAGTCACCAGATATTTTCAAATGTATCATAGCCAAGTGGTTATACATTTTTCTTTTTTTTTTTTTTTTTTTAGACGGAGTTTCGCTCTTGTTACCCAGGCTGGAGCGCAATGGCGTGATCTCGGCTCACCGCAACCTCCGCCTCCTGGGTTCAGGCAATTCTCCTGCCTCAGCCTCCTGAGTAGCTAGGATTTTTTGTATTTTTAGTAGAGACGGGGTTTCACCATGTTGACCAGGATGGTCTCGATCTCTTGACCTCGTGATCCACTCGCCTCGGCCTCCCAAAGTGCTGGGATTACAGGCTTGAGCCACCGCGCCCGGCCGGTTATACATTTTTCTTTATTAAACCACTAAACAAAGAAAGATTGAACAGACTAACTTCATGCTTTTTTAGCTTTAGTACAATAGATTTACCTTCTGATTAATACCATCCATCACACTATTTCTATAGAAGAATTTGCATGAATTTTAATGTCACTCTTTTAAAACAGTAGTAATTGTATGGTATATGTTGTAACTATTTTTTACCAGGTTACACTAGGGGCTCTTCCACAATTAGAGTACATATTACTAAATTGCCCTCCTTAGGCAAATTTTCTCTTCTAATGGAACCTGTTAGCTACACTTTTTAAATCAATGATTTCAGCCTCTGTTTGTGGCAGGTGATAGACATGGGAATGCCAAAAACAGCAGTGTCAAAGATGCTTTTGAAGGAGTACATTTAAAACAACAGAAAAAAGATTTTGATAAAACAGTCTGGCTGTGTTCTGTGTCTGCCTCCTGTGAGCCCTTCTTGGTATTTCTAGGGGAAAACATACCGTTGACTGTGGCTTATAAACCATTACTGTGATACATAGGTTCATTCCAGTTGCATATAAAGTGATTTGGAGAGGATACCTAGGGAAGAACTTTATGCAAGTGTTTAAATATTAGTTGCTCTTGCTTTCCAGATAATTTCCTGAGTAGTTTTTAGAGATTGCCTCTATTCCTGTTATAATTAAAGCATTTCTTATAGTTATATGGTGGACAAGGTATCATTGCAGTTTATGCCTCATTATTTTCCAAGGGACAAAGGCCTCTCTCTTTGTCCAAATACCAGTTGGTATCCTTTTTTGCTTACATATTAAATGAGTAACAAATGATTCACATATCTGTTGAATATGCATTTTTATACAGAGGATTGAAATTGAGATCTGAACAATTGTTTTCTTCATGCAGAAGTTTAATTTTATTTTTTATCCCGATAATAATCACTAATCCTTTTCTGGCTACTTTAGTAAAATAGGTTGCTGCTGTTATATGGTAGCAAAATAGAACCACAACCAAAATGCATTGTTTCCTTTTATTTCCTTCAAAGAACAATGACTTTATTTATTTTTTGAGATGGAGTCTTTCTCTGTCACCCAGGGTGGAGTGCATTGTTGTGATCTCGGCTCACTGCAACCTTTGTCTCCAGTATTTAAGCAATCCTCCACCTCATCTCACCTCATCTTCCTGAATATATAGGATTACAGGTGTGCCACCATGCCACGCTAATTTTTTTGTATTTTTAGTAAAGACAGGTTTCACAATGTTGGCCAGGCTGGTCTTGAACTCCTGACTTTGAGTGATCTGCCCACCTCAGCCTCCAAAGTGCTGGGATTACAGGCATGAGCCACTGCACCTAGCCATATGTTTGAGAATATTCTAAACAGCAGTGTTGAAATTATAAAGAATTGGAACAAATTTAAAGTAAATCACTTAGGGACTGATTAAATAAATTGTGACACATTCGTTAGAATATAATTCACACTTCTAAAATAATAAAGTCGATGTACAAGTAGTGGAAGGATATCTGTGATATGTTACTGAATAAAAAAGCAAGTTGCAGAATAATGTGTTATTATACAATTTGGTTAACAAAAATAATGTCTGTATTTTATAATGAAAGGTGTAGCAGGTTAGAAATTGAATCGTTAAAAATGGTCACATCTGGCTGGGTATGGTGGCTCACCCTTGTAATCCTAGCACTTTGTGAGACTGAGACGGGGTGATCACTTGAGCTCAGGAGTTCAGCCTAGGTAACATAGTGAGACCCTGTCTCTATTTTTAAAATAAAACAAAAACAAAGTTAAAAAATTAAAAAGAAAACGAAATTGGCAATTCTAAGGATGGAAAGGTGCAGAGAAAAGTAAATAAACATCATAATTTTAGTAAAATTAAAAAGAAAAGAATAATGGCTTTAGAATTACTTTTAATTACTCATTTTTTTTCTGTCTTCCATACTCGCAATGTAACATTTTTCAAATGCTTTTATCTTCTCCTAATTTCTACTTCCTATTCCTTTTTTTTTTTTTTTTTTTTTTTTGAGATGGATACTCACTCTGTCACCCAGGCTGGAGTGCACTGGTGTAATCTTGGCTCACTGCAATCTCTGTCTCCTAAGTTCAAGCAATCTTCCTACCTCAGCATCCCAAGTAGGTAGGACTATAGGCATGCACCACTACTCTTGGATAATTTTTTTGTATTATTAGTAGAGATAGGGTTTCACCATGTTGGCCAAGTTGGTCTTGAATTACTGACCTCAGGTGATACACCTTGGCCTCCCAAAGTGCTAAGATTACAGGCATGAGCGACCATGCCTGGTCCTTATTCCCCTCCCCTTTTTTTTTCTGGGATAGTTTAATAGCATGAGTCTCCTTTACAGTTGCCTGTTTTGCTTCATAAGTTCTTCGTTAGCACTCATAATACCCATTCCCTGGGAGACTGGTTGTTTCATTGCTTAATGCTGTATCCTCTTTTATTCATCTTCTATATTCTCCTAAAACTCAGCTTGTACATATTTATTACTGGTTTGGAGTATTTTTTCCAAGTGTTTCTTTCATATTAGGCATGTGTTTGATATACTCTTTCAGTTACTGCAGATCCTAGATTGCCTTTTTTTCATCCTCACTGGTGAGTTTTATCTTAGCTGGTAGAAGGTTCTTGAGCTGCTCTGCCTTTCTGTATTTAGTTGGAAGGTGCTTTGGCTTTCAGTGTTGCAGATGAGAAGTCTGATATTTATCTGACTTTTGTTTTCTTTGAAGGTAAACTTGCTCTTTTGCCTGGATGCTTATAACATTTTTTTTTTTCATCTTAAAACTTCAGAGATTTACCAGAAGGTGGCTGAAGGTATGTCTTTTTTCATCAGTCCCGCCCAGAACTTCCAAGCCCTTTCAATTTTCAGCTGCAGATCTTTGCTCAGTTTCGGGAATTTTTTTGTTCCTCTAGTACTGGCAATAATTCTTATTACTGCCTTTTCTCCATTTATTCTCTTTCCTTCATTTACATTATCTTTACAGTCTGTCCTCTGTGGTTTCCTTTGTGATTTCCATATTTTTTCTTTTTGTTTTGTGCTTTGAGATATTTCTTGTGCTTGACCTCCCAGGCCACTAATTGGTGTTTACCACATACCCATCTTTAATTCTTTCACTGATTTTCTTGGTTCAAGCATTTAGGGTCCAGAAATTCTTTTGCACTTGAATCACCTTTATAATGGGTCCCTTTATTATTTTGTCATTCTGGTGCCCATCTCTTCCTGGAGTGAAATCACACCTAGGGAGGAAGATTGGAGCCTGATCCACCTCTCTGGCTTCTTGGCATTCCAAGGAGAGCAGGCATTTTTCTCTGATGACTCAATAGGACTCAAGTTTAGTTGTTGGAATATCCTTAATTGCAGAAGTATTGTATCTGGTTAAAAAAAATACATTTTTTGTCTTGTGAGTGTAAGACTTATGGACAGGCTGTTAAACCTCTCCTTCTACCACTCTGCATGTGGTCTTTCACTCCCCAAGCCCTGAGAGTAGACAGAGCTCATTCATTTTACTCTCTCTTGGCTGTTTAGAGCTCAGGGAGACTCAGTATTCTCAAAAGGGTTAATGTTGAACTTCTCTTGTCCAGCTTTGCTGGGTTTTATAGATCTGCAATTATCATACTTTATATAGGACTCTGAAGCTCTCTGGCCCTTGCCTAGAATTTGTTTCAACTTCTCTCCTCAGGGACTTCAATAGATTCTGAGTTCTACTAGAAAAGTGGTAGTAGCTGCTCTCCTTAGAAAGGCAGAAAGCTGAGCCAGTGAAGGAGAACACGTGGTGTAGATGGCCATGTTTTAGAAAACTTGCTGAGTTCCTTAGGAATAATAATAATAGTCATAACTATAATATCTAATAATTAATAGCTGTAAGTTACCACAGTCTGCCTGTCACAGATTCTGTGACATAGACAGTAACTTGGAATTGAGGAGAAAGAATTTTAGAGATTGATTCAAGTACTGACTCACATTAATCAACTGTGTAACATGGGATAGGTGGTTTAACTGTTTTGTGCCTGTTACTTGTCTGGAAGATCAGGATAATCGTAGTCATAATTCCTTGTTGGAGTTTAGATACTGTAGGTTCATCTATGTCACCCATTACCCTCTTCCTTTCCCCACCATCTTTTAGAATTGCTTTGCCAACTGGGGTGGTCTATGTAGTCCTGCGTATACTATATGACCTTATTTCCCCAGCTATAGCTCATAGGATCATAAGTGAACACCTGACCCAAGCTGGGTCAGATGAAGGGCTTTTCCCAGAATGGCAAGTTTAGAGATCCTTGTCAGTCTCAGGAGGCCACTTGAACTGAGGGCAGGCTAACATAGGTGCTAAGGAGACTGCTGTGAAGCAGCCAGCCATCTCAGCCATATCCGAAAAGAGACAGAGAGCCCATTGGCACAGAGATAAGACCACGTAAATCCCAGATTAGAGAGAGTGACATAGTCAGAGAAGTTCCTTGGCTCCTGATGGTCTTCTAGTTCTTCACTCCAGTCTTCCCCCATAGGCTTGATAAAATTGTTTCTTCCTGGGATTCATAAGCTTGCTTCTACATAGTGTTGAATTCTACCTATGTTCTATATACTTAGGTTAGTTTGGGTGAGTTTCTGTTGCTTGAGATTGCTGGATTCCTAAGGCACTTATCTTCATCCTGGCAAAATGAACACACATAGAAAATGATCATGAAAAAATGTCTTGGAAAAGAAAACACAATCAACAGACACAGTTCTTATTGCTTTACTGGCAAAATTATATGCTTATGTATCTATAATTTGGAGTGTTCTACTTTGGTATTTTAACAGCTCTGACACTTTAAACCAAAGTTGTTAGTCTTGTGTCTAAGTAATTTCATTGAGAAATTGGAGCTTTTTTTTTTTTAGCAACTAATTGCATTGGATATTGGTCACATTTTGGAATTAAACTATTTTCTCTTTCTCTGGTAGTTTTAGAGTTGGAGAAGAGATGGCAAAGGGGGCCAACGAGATGGAAAGGGGGCCAACATGCTGGCCCTTTGAAGTTCAGCTTCCACTTTCTATTTCATATGGATATTTTTTGTCTGAGGAATCAGTCTCCTTTGGGAGAATGATGACTTTTTCCATAAAGGAAAGCCAATCCATGGAGAAAAAAGTAGTTGCTGCTTTGACAGTTTCATGAAAACTTACATTCTTGGACAGAAGACATCACAAAATAAACATTTTCTTAAAAATTACTATTTTAAAACCACACAAGCAATGGGAAAAATATCCAGATACAATCCCTCTTTCTAGCTACTCTGTTCAAGAATTCTTTCAAGATGTAGATAGGAAAAAACATCATCTCCCAGTTTGTGTCTATGAGCATCCAATCAAGAAAACATAAACCACCCTATGTATTTCGAGAGGGAATTTAATGATACAGCTAATTCATTACATAGGCAATGGAAAAGCTGAGAGCAGCCAGCAGCATGAGGCTGTGGGGATTAGAGAAACAGCACCAAAGCCAAGATGACAGAGTCATCAGACGAGAATGAGAATATGGTCAGGGCTACCATGGCAGGAGTTGAGACCTTGGAGAGAAGGCCTCTTGAGAACGAGCTAGATCATGAAGGAGATGCTGCCTCTGCTAGAGAACAGACACTACGCAAGGCAGAGTAAGAGGGGAAATAAATGTTCTGACCTCTCCTACACTGTAGACCCTCTCGCTGGATGAGCCTACCTAGAAGCAGTGGGTAAAGGAGCCTGGAAGATGTAACTCTCTAAGATGCTGAGCAGAGCAGAGCAGAGCAGAGGGAGGGAAGCAGGTATTACTGAGAGCAAGCAGGCAAATTCTATTAGATAGTTTATCTCATTCTTGAAATTTCAGTTGTTTGACTGTTTCTATTATACTTTCTCAACGTCAAATCCAGGAGGCAGATTTTGGCTTGGGCAAAAGTTTTTAGCAGGTTGTGGTACTTCCTTTCTGGGGGACTTGGGAAATATACATATATGTATGTAAGGGCAAGTTTTTGTTCCTTCAGTGATGGGCCATAGGGTGTGCCCCTGGGATCTGGAAGGTGAGATATAGATGTTTAATATTCTATAATGCACGGGGCAACCCAGCACAGTAAAGAACTGCTGTATTGAAATGCCATTAGTGACCCATTGAGAAACATGGTGATTTTATGTTATACAGTCATCTGAAATAGAAAGCAGTATCTCAAAAACCAGTAAGTTTATGGTCATTTAAAGATTTCTACCTGGACCATCATTGGTGGAGACATTGTAGAGAGGATTAGAAACTCGGGTAGTGAGAACAGAAGAGGCTTAGAGTTGGACTTGACCTCTGTGTTTCTCACATCCTAAAGATTTTCTAATAACCTTTTTGATAATTATGAAAATAGCAATATTTATTTGGGGCCTGTTCTGTACCATTCTCTGTGTTCGGTGCATACACACAGTATCTCATTTATTTCCTGTGATAAAGCAGTACAAAGGATAATAACTATGACCCACATTTTGCATATAAGGAAAGTGAGACTCAAAAGGGCAAACTGACTTGTCCACATTACCCTGTTGGAAAGTGATAGGGGAGGAACTTGAACCAAAATGATTTAACTCCTAACCCATATCCTTAGACACTATGCTCTGAAACTTCCTTATTCCAAGTTTTGGGGTTTGTTTGAGACCAAGTCTAGCTCTTTGGAGTGCAATGGTGTGATCTTGGCTCACTGCAACCTCCACTTTCCAGTTCAAGCAATTCTCCTGCGTCAGCCTCCTGAGCAGCTAGGATTACAGGCACCCACCATCATACCTGGCTAATTTTTATATTTTTGTAGAGACAGGGTTTTACCTTGTTGGCCAGGCTGATCTTGAACTCCTGACCTCAGGTGATCCGGCAGCCTCGGCCTCCTGAAGTGCTGGGATTACAGGCGTGAGCCACCATACCCGGCCTCCTTATTCCAGTTTTAATGTCACCACACCTCTGGGTTTTGAATCTTCCCCTTCATATCTGTGTTTTACCGTATGATTGTATCCTCTCTGTGCCTTTCCTGCTGTGGATGCTCGTGTTTAGGCCCCAGCTACTCCAGGAAGCCAGTCAGGAAGCCACTCAGGTTGTGCAACCATCACATGGCCTCCGAAATGTTAACTTCCTAACATGTGACCCTGCTGTTTCTCCTGTTGCCTGCCAGTTTAGTAGCCACTATATTGGAAAATATGGGTGTACAGAGAAAATAGGAAATTATGATGAAAGATATACGTTTAACATTTACAGTGTCTGCAATGGGCTAATCAAGGGATAGAGGAGTAAGACTTAGCATATTGGAGTTCACACTCTAGGGAAGATACAAACACTTCTATATATATTCATTGTAAGCATGGTTTGAAATAGAATCTCCAGCAAATGTGGTAGGTAGAAAGTGAGGTAGTGACTGGCAGTCTGGAAAATTAGGGATAGTTTTATGGAAGAGGAACCATTTCAGTTGGACTTTGAGAAGTAAAGGAATTGCCTAGGCAGAGAGGCAGCATTTCTGGTAGGGCAATGTTTCTCAATCTGGACACTACTTTGGGCTAGATAATATTTTAATAATAAATATTCTGGGCTGGAATATTTTCTCTAAGGTCTGTCCTATGCATTGGAGTGTGTTTAGCAGCATTCCTGGCCTCTAACCACCAGATGCCAATAGCACCACCGCCTCCATTTGTGAAAACCAAAAATGTCTCCACTCATTGTGACATAGTCTTTGGAGAACAAAATAGCCTCTGGTTGAGAACCTCTGCTGTAGAGGAAGTGTTGCACGAAAGCTACAGGTGTGACATTTGGGAGGATGGTGCCAGCGGAGAGGAGGCGGGTGAGTGCAGGGCCAGATACCAAACAGTTTCAGGCGTCTGCTGTGCAAATGATTCTATAAGCAACAGAAACTGGTGGAGTTGTTTCTACTAGGACAACCACAGGACTCATATTGTTGTTTTGCAAGGCAAACCTGAAGTAAGATGTTCTCCAGCGTGCTATGCTAGGTGGGAAACAAACTAAGCTGGGAAGCAATTAGAAGCAGACCATATTGGGGCCGGTGTCCTGCGCTTAACTGGCAGTAGCACCAAGATGGGGAGGAGGTCAGCATGCCTAGCCAGTAGCATTTAAATGAATTAGGTCCTTCTACTGATGTTTTTTGACTGTGTTCAAACTGATAAAGGCATTCTTAGAATGATAGATTTTGAAGACATTCATATGATTTTTAAAATAAACTGTATTCTGGACTTTACGATTTTCAATGAAAATGCAACTCTTCTGTAGAGTAATGTTATGTGCAGATTTGTTGAATCAACAGTGTCAGAAAATATTCTTTTCCTACTTCATTTTTAATGCTATCTTGGGACAGAGAAGATAAGAATATAATTTTAATCTTCATTTGTTATATATTATGATGAAATTGAATATATTTATGTAACAGACCTGTAGAGTAAGAAAAATGTTATCTTCAAGAACAGTTTGAGTATTCAGGAGTAATCGTTATAATTACTTGATATAAATACTTTGAATCAGAAAAGACAGCAATGAAATAATAGAAATCCTGTGGCTTTTAGGCCATTGTTTCTTTAAGATAACATTTTGTGGTTGCATTAATTTCGCTTATAAGCGATCTAACTAATTTGTTAAGCTACTGTAATTCAGAACAGAAAACAGTAGTCTCAGAAGAGTTTATAAGTTGAAGTTATGAATATTCAGAATTACATTGACCTCTAGGGCATATACTATGTCAACACTGAGACAATAGCTGTGACTGAGCAAATGGATGGATAAATAATAACATATGTACATAATACATAGATGCATTTATCATATACACACATACAAATTGCTTGCCTTCTTAGCTTAAGTGTTAAAAAAATCCTTGTACATATTTACAAGGATCTTTCTTTTTTTTACCAAGATTTATAGGCTGATTGAAATGGAGAGCAGTCTTCTTTGACTGAATCTTTATCACTTGCCTACTAGTTCTGGTGGTTTAGCTCTTAATTTTATTCTCTCTTGTGCATTTAAATCCTTGCGAAAGTAAACCAAGTACTGTGAATAATAGCACACAATAAATTGTGCTTGGGATCATCATTTCTTTTGGTTGTTTTTCCCTTCTACAATAAGTGAGGAAGCTCTTTGAAGGCAGGGGCCACCTCCGGTGTCTCTGTGAGATTTGTAGAAAAGTAACTGGGATTCACTTGTGTTTTAATTCCTCTGATGCTCTGACTTGTGGTTAACATGGTTGAAGTTTGGGCCAGCCAGTAAACTGTGTGTTTAAAAATTAAAACAAGCCCAAAATGCCAACCTGGGAGTGAATTGTGTTTCTTATGGTAGAACTGTGATCCATTGCTTGATAAGTCCATAAATCCCATAAAACACTCCTTGCAAACTTTCTTAGATAAGTTTGCCAAGTGTAGCCCAAGAAATATTTCCTGATCATTTCAGATATTTTTGTTCTAAAGAGTTTTTATTGTTTTATGGTACAAACCATCTGGTGTATTCTTGTGGGAAACTGGTGCGTGTATGTTTATTTGTTTGCTTATAGTGAAAGAAGTTACTTCAGAACCTTTGGTATACCACATAACACTCCAAGAAAGACGCTTTTTTTTTTCTTTTTTGTTTTTTTGTGTTTTTTTTTTTTAATTGCATTTTAGGTTTTGAGGTACATGTGAAGAACATGCAAGATTGTTGCATAGGTACACACATGGCAGCGTGATTTGCTGCCTTCCTCCCCATCACCTATATCTGGCATTTCTCCCCATGCTATCTCTCCCCAACTCCCCAGCCCCTGCTGTCCCTCCCTTATTTCCCCTGACAGACCCCAGTGTGTGATGCTCCCCTCCCTGTGACCATGTGTTCTCATTGTTCATCATCCACTTGTGAGAACATGCGGTGTTTGATTTACTGTTCTTGTGTCAGTTTGCTGCTTTTATGGAGAGAGAGTAGATTTCTGTCTCTTCAGCTTGTCTTGGAGTAGGATGGAGGAGGATCATATGCTACAAAGAGAAATAATTAGAAAAGGAATCTGCATTTGTTATTAGAGATGAAATAGCACCTAGTGGTAGTAATAAATTGGCTCTCTGGATACGTGGTAACTGGAACTGCTATATCTGCAACCTTATGCAAAAAATAAGCCTTGCATGAAATGAACCTGCCTTTGGCACTGAAGACCCCTGTAGGAGTTCTGAGGGTTCTGCTTTGCCTTTATGATTTCATCTCTCTAACTTGTTTATAGTCAGGCCACATGCCCTGTGGGCCTCATTGTTTCCACTTGGAGTGAGAACAAACAGTTGGCTGTCTTGATTTTGTGATTTATCCATTTTTTTGCTTTGCTTTTGGCATTTTAAAAAACCTTCATTTGTTCCTAAATGTTATTATTTCTGACCATTGGAAAGCAACACCCACCAGGATGCTATTTTTAAATGTGCTTGTATAGTGTAGTAAGCGGGTGCTGGACAGTAAATCAATCCGGATGAATTTTTTTCTCATTAAAAATTTTGCACTCACCTCGTTAGTAGAGTGGGAGAGGAGACACAACGAGAGGCAGAGACACTGGCTCTCCCTGCTGTTATGAAGAATCTGTAGCCTTCTTATGGGATACATAGTAACTTCTCTGTCCCATATATTTTCCATCTTCTGGAAAATCCAATGAAGTTTAGATAGCATTGGGCAAGCTATCTCATCTGAGAAATGGACCCAAAAAAATCCAAATATTAAAACCACAACAGAGCCATCTAGATAAAGATGAAAGAAATATTAGGTATTTTCTAGCCAGTGGATTATTATTCTGGCTTTAGCAGAACTCTTGAGCAAGTAAAATCTTTCACAAAATAGCAGTGTTTAAAACGATGATGATGAGGAAAAATTTATTGCATGTTTCTCATGTCACTGTTCATGTAAGCAGCTGGATGGGAGAAATGATGTATGTGGGCCGGGCACGGTGGCTCAAGCCTGTAATCCCAGCACTTTGGGAGGCCGAGGCGGGTGGATCACGAGGTCAAGAGATCGAGACCATCCTGGTCAACATGGTGAAGCCCCGTCTCTACTAAAAATACAAAACATTAGCTGGGCATGGTGGTGCGTGCCTGTAATCCCAGCTACTGAGGAGGTTGGGGCAGGAGAATTGCCTGAACCCAGGAGTCGGAGGTTGGGTGAGCCGAGATCGCACCATTGCACTCCAGTCTGGGTAACAAGAGTGAAACTCCGTCTCAAAAAAAAAAGAAAAAAAGAAATGATGTATGTGCTAAGTCATGTAGTTACAAAGAGACAGATCTAGGTTCCTAATGACATGGTAGAGCCACCTTTACCAACCCTGAGACCCTCTACTTCTAGACTTCTTTATATAGTAGATTATTACATGTTTTTATTGCAGTAGCTGCTGCCAGTCAACGTCTTATATGAGGTGAACATATTAATTGCCTTGTAAGAGAACTCAGTTATGCAGCTGTAGACACGCCAGTCTATAGCTGATAATTAGCCAATTCCCTTCAAGTCCCTGCACTGTTTCTGAAAGTCAGGCTGACCTGGAGAAGACCAAGCACAATATCAGAAGCTGAAGGTGAATAGTTTCAGTCATTCTCAACAAATTCACAGACTGGCACTGGAAGCAATGTGATGCATTTTTGGGAATTGAGTGGTCACACAGGGAAATAAGAATAGAACCTTAAAGCATTTTTATCCATATCACTGCTGATAGGGCAAGGACAGAACTGATCCTCATTGTGTATTTAAAATTATTGAGATGAACCAAGAGATGACCAATGTTGTGGGTTAATAAGGAAACTAGTTTCCTTATGATTAAACTCTTAAATTTCAGCAAGACATATCTTGCTAAACATTCTTAAAGAGTAATGTCACCAGCTTTTTTCAATCAGGGTCTTCTATCAATGATTGTTGGAATAAGCAATCTTACTAACTTTCTCACCTTCCTAATACCTGAATGTGTGATCATGAGTTCTAGATTGACAAACAGAGAGAAGGAAAGAAAGGAAAACAAGAGGGGTGAGTAGCAATAGGGAAGTGAAGACAGGTAGAAAAAAAGTAAAAAGAGAGGAGGGAGGCGGGTAGAGAAAAGGGCCAAACGTATCTAGGAAAGATGAGCATCGTGTGGAAAACAAACAAAAGGTTAAAGAAGTGAATAAAAACACTGGGCCCTGAATGAACATCAAGTATGCCTAAACCTGGCAACAGTTGTTTATGATTACTTCATAAAAGCATCTTTGTAATACAAAAAGACTAATAAATGAAGACAGCTCTGTAATCATCATCTGATGGAAGATATACTGAACTGGGTGATCCTGGCAAGTCAGTGAACGCAGTTGTCTCTTGTGCTAAATGAAAAGTACAGTAAATGAGCCTTTTCTATTAGTGCTAAGATTATCACCTCATCTGCTCCTTTCCTGTTGGCTTAAAGATTGGTCATTTATTTCTATAACCATAATTGATATAGGGTTATTACTTTAATCACATGTAATTAACAAAAAAACACATGCTTTGATATTTTTATTTTCTCTGTAGGTAATGGGGTTATTAACTGACAGGTTGTTCAAGCACCAATAAAATAAGCCATTATACTTTGTAATTTTGTTGCTTTAAGTTAACGAAATATGTGTTTTTTCATTTTATTTTCTTGTCAGATGGTTTTTCTGAAAGAAAAGATTTCTTGTCTTTATTGATGTTCATTTATGTCTATGCAGAAGTCAAATCATCTTTTAATAATTTGAGATTCTTTCTTGCTCTTCTAAAATAAAGCAAAAGCTTTGAAAGACATTTTGCCTCTAGAAGGCTGTGTATGTTATTTCAATGTTTTTACCCTTCTTCTAAATGTCAAATTATTTTCAGAGCATTTAAAGGACAGTAGTTAGCGTTTTTATTTATTTATTTAGTAATTGGCTGGACAGCTCCTTTTGCCTGGTCGCATCATTTTTGCTAGTTGTCTTTAATATAGTTACGATTAACCTTCCTAAATTGAAGATAAAATGAAGAAGTAAATGTTGATAAAATTCATCCAAAATATTTTATGAGAAAACATTCACTTGATGAAAAGTAGATATCTGAAAACTTTTGCAGTTAAGAGTAAATAAAAATGATTTGGTTCAAAAATATCCATTGTGCCTTTGCAGAGGAGAAGGGTTTTCTCTTGAGTAACCCTCCTTTAGTGTCTGCTTTTAACTAATAAATTACATTCGGTGCTAGATTGCAGGTCCCAAGGAAATACCAATAAATTATTGTTTTCCAAAAATGTTCTTTCCTGCTTGTCCCCCAACCGATACTGGATATCATGTGTAAAACTGTGGCATAGGCCATCTGTTCCCCAGAGCAACCACATTAACAACAAATGGTGGTCTTTGAAACTAGCACCGAATTCCATGCCTGGGAATTGGCATACACTAAAAGGGATTTGTAGAATAAACCTGGATTCTTATGAAGAGACATGTTTCTTAGAGAATAAATCTGGCCAAAAAAGAGGCACTCATTTATGGTCCATTGTTCAGAACAGTGCTCCAAGCCAATGTCAGTCTGATCTCACTGTGATAATTTTGTATTGAAGGCATTAAGCTGGGGACAAGCATCCTTAGAATACGAAAAACCAAAAATAAGCCACCATACGTTCACACTAGAAAGTTACTGTCAGTTCTTAGTTTCTTCAAAAGAAAAAAATTCTAGTCACCAAAAATAGGTATGCAGCTGAATTCTGCCTTCAGCATGTCAATAGGGAAAGATAATTAATCAGGAGAACAGGCTATTTGAAACATTGCAAGTTCACCTCAACACTTTCAGAAATCAGTGTTTCTCAAAGTATCTTTGATGGGCCATTGGAATAAAAACCAGGTATGAGTCCAATCACCAATGCAGATTTCCAGGCCGCAACAGCCTTTTTACACTCAGTATTTGGGGGCATGCACAGAAATTCACTTTTTCAACTTATTCTCCTAGAAAGTCTTCAACTAGATAAAATTAAATAACCTTCCATATGAAGTATCCTTACCATGGTTTTAGTTGGGCAACCATTCAGGGAACAAACCAGGCATCATTGCAGTTGGGCTTTGTGCAGGAAAGTGATGCTTTAAATTGGACATCTGGAATGTTTGTTTTAGACTTGCATATTTCCTATTATATCTTTGGGCATCTTATTGTTATTTGTAGGGCTAATTATCTGATGATAGGATTTTTTTTAAAAAAAAAAAGGAAGAAAGGAAGGAAAAATAATACAGGAAGCTAGTTTTCTTTGTCATTCCATCTAGCAAGCAAAACAAAGGCTTGATCACAGTGAATATGTGGAGGGGAAGCGAGAGGAGGTTAGATAAACATGTTGAATAGGTGGGAGGTATGGGATGCTACGTAGCAAGCTTAGAATTTTCAATTCTACTCTGTAGGCAAAAGTAAGTCAATGAAGGTGGAGGAAGGAATCATGATCAAAGCATGTTTTGAAAAAGTAAAGAAAGGAAGGCCTACTATCAAGTGGACTACAGTGGAGAGAGCAGTATGTTTAAAACTGCAAGAGATTTTCACTTGCATGCATGAAAAGAAAAGGCCTGTGCATGCCTGAATTCAACCAAGAGCAAAGGGCCAGTTGCTAGCTAGAGAATAAAAACAAAATACCTACTGATCAAAAAAACACCCTGTGAGCAGATTTTAATCAAAGCCCTAAATATGATCACTGAGAAGTGATCATATTCCCAGGTCACTGTTGGAAGACAATGTTTCTCTTCTATATATTTTTTGTGTTGTTGAGTTTGGCATCCTGCTTGGGATTTTTCTGAAGGTTTACATAGGTTGACCCTGTAACCTCAGAATATTTGCTTAGGACTTGATAGTTTTTCAGGGAGACTGCACTGGATTCTGTCTTGGCTAGACGTTTGCTTTGATTATAGAGGGATCCATTTTTCTGGTAGCCTCTTCATGTATTCCTTTGAATGTTAGTTGCAATATAATGCCACTATAAAAGGATAGATGATAAAATGGTAGTGACTGAAATCTTCCTTCTCCCGCCACCATTAAATCAGAGTCCTCAGTAACTCTTCTTTTGATGGGGATGGTGAAGGACAATTAATTCGTTCTTTCAGTCCTCCAGTAAACATGAATGCCTGCTATATGTCAGGTACTATCTGAGATATTAGCACCGTGGGACTATGAAACAAGAATTTTCCGTCAAATGTGGAGGAATGGGTACCTACCTGGCTAATTACTGGTTGCCATTGCTCTTCGGATAAAATCACAAATCCCTCATCTAGTCTTAGGGCCTCAGGCCTTCTAGTCCCTGTGTAGTTTCCAGGCACATTTTGTTCCACTCTTTTCACATTAGGGGCACCAGCCACATGGCTCTTGTTTCTAACATTAGCTTGCATATGCCAAGGTCCTCTCCACTTCAGAGTCTTCTTGCTTGCTCTTTCTGTATCCAAGAATGTTCTCCTATTTCCCATTTGTCTGGTTAGCCTCCATCATTCTTCAGAGTTTACTTTAAACTGTCACTTCTCTGAGGATGCTTTCTTTATTCTCCAACACTGGATTTTCACCTCTTGCTATGTATTCTCGTCGCTCCGTTTTTCTTTCATAGCACTTATCAATAAGATAATTGAACATTTTCATAATTTTTGCTTAATTTCTACTTCCTGTTCTAGACTCTAAGCTTCATGGGAGTATGGGGCGTGGCAGCATTCACTGTGGTAACTTTGGCATGCTGACCAGACTATAAATGGCACTCGGTACACATGGTTTTTTTTTGTTTGTTTGTTTTGTTTTGTTTTGTTTTGTTTTGTTTTGTTTTGTTTTGTTTGAGATGAATCCTCCCTCTGTCACCCAGGCTGGAGTGCAGTGGCACAATCTCGGCTCACTGCAAACTCCACCTCCCAGGTTCAAGTGATTCTCCTGCCTCAGCCTCCCGAGTGGCTGGGACTACAGGTGTGTACCACCATGCCCAGCTAATTTTTTTTTGTATTTTCATTAGGAATGGGATTTCACCGTGTCGGCCAGGATGGTCTCAATCTCTTGACCTCATGATCTGCCTGCCTTGGCCTCCCAAAGTGCTGGGATTACAGGCATGAGCCACCACGTCCAGCTGGTACACATTTTAAAAAATATTTGAATGAATAAATGTCAGGTGGTGAGTGCAACAGTTGAATATGCATGGAGACACAGGTGAGCATAGCAAACTCAATTTGGAGGGATCAGGGATACTAGTACTTTAAACCAGTATCTACTTAGTACTCAAAATAATGCCCTGTATCTTTTCAAGATCCTAACTCATCAACCACAAACTAAACCCTGATGACTGTATTTAGGAAGAGTTTCAACAAAATTCAAAACAAAATAATATCTAATATAAATCTTAACTATAAGAAAACAAACACATTTTCAATTAGTGGACATGTTTCCATAGAGTTAAAAATGGCTATTTCTATGTTTGATCAATTTATATATAGCCCTTTCTGTGTAAACATTCCATATCTGGTTTAATAACTTCAACACATTTCTTAAAGATTAACATGATTATTTGCTTCATTTAGCCTCAATTTTTATTAGTATATCGCTATGAATTACCTCACTTATTTTTTATTTCAGACATACCCGTGTTGTTGTATACCAGCTCAAATCATATTCTAACTAGAGTATACCTTTAAGGGTGTTGTATTTTCTCACCATCTAAACTGATAATGACCTTAGTCATTTTTGTTCATATATATATATCATGCTATGCTATGCTCACCTGTGTCTCCATGCATATTCAACTGTTGCACTCACCACCTGCCATTTATTCATTCAAATATTTTTTAAAATGTGTACCAGCTGGACGTGGTGGCTCAATTATATATATATATATATAAAATTGCGTTTTAAGTTTTGGGGTACATGTGAGGAACATGCAAGATTGTTGCATAGACATATACATGAAAGTGTGGTTTGCTGCCTTCCTCCCCATCACCTATATTTGGCATTTCTCCCCATTTTATCCCTCCCCAACTCCCCACTTCCTGCTGTCCCTCCCCTAGTTCCCCCCCCACAGACCCCAGTGTGTGATGCGCCTCTCCCTGTTTCCATGTGTTCTCATTGTTCAACACCCGCCTATGAGTGAGAACATGTGGTGTTTGATTTTCTGTTCCTGTGTCAGTTTACTGAGAATGCATTCCAGGTTCATGTATGTCCCTACAAAGGACATGAACTCATCGTTTTTTATGGCTACACAGTATTCCATGGTGTATATGTGACACATTTTCCCTGTCCAGTCTATCATTGGTGGGCATTTGGGTTGGTTCCAAGTCTTTGCTATTGTAAACAGTGCTGCAATGAACATTCGTGTGCACGTGTCCTTATAATAGAACGATTTATAATCCTTTGGACATATACTTAGTAATGGGATGGCTGGGTCAAATGGAATTTCTATTCACTGTATATTCTTAAGATAGTTCATTGAGAAAATTATATTCAAAATCTATAAAGTTTGACTAATTACTACTCTCAACATAAAGTTAAAATTCAAAAGATCTCTCTGGAATATTGGTTGGATAATGTGTGAAGGCATATACATGATGCGTAGTAAAACCAAATCCATTTGAGCCATTATCCTAGCTTATCACATATATGTCAATTATTAACAAAAATTGGCAGTGAAGTGTTATGTTAGTCTGTTCTCACATTGCTATAAAGAACTACCTGAGGCTGGGTAATTTATAAAGAAAAGAGGTTTAATTGGCTCGTGGTTCCACTTGCTGTACAGGAAGCATGACTAGGGAGACCTTCAGGAAACTTACAATCATGGAGGAAGCAAAAGGGAAGCAGATACATCCTACATGGCTGGAGTAGGAGGAAGAGAGAGCAGAAAAGGTGCTACACACTTTCAAACAACCAGATCTTATGAGAACTCACACACTGTCATAAGAACAGCAAGGGGGAAGACTACCCCCATGATCCAGTCACCTCCCCCAGGCCCCTCTTCCAACACTGGGGATTACAATTCTACATGAGATTTGGGTGGGGACCCACACTCAAACCATATCAAATGTAAAGACTGAAAAGCAAAAAAAAAAAAAAAGAAAGAAAGAAAGAAGAAAAGAAAGAAGGGAAAGAAAGAGGCACCAAAACAAACAAAGCCAAATATACACATTGGAAAACATTTACTGGTGGTTGTATTTACAAGTAGCCTGACTAGATATTTTGAAGTTAGAAAATTTGGAGTTCAGTCTAATGAGCAAATATACTGCTGAGGTTTCCCTACATGGAAACCATTGTACTGGGCTCACTTGAAAATAGTAGGGGCGGTGAGACAAGATTTGGTCTTTTAAGAATTTGAAATTTGTTCAGAAGGATAAAACTCAATATAATCTAACAACTGAATAATGCTTTGAATATGACATATGAACTCATAAAACTACATCAGTTACAGTGCTCTTTAACTATAACTGCAAGTTAGAGGTGCCAACCCCCTCACAGATGACCATCCTCATATAACTTTTGACTCCCTCAAAACTTAACTATAAATAGCCAACGGTTGCCTGGAAGTCTTACTGATAATATAGATAGCCAATTCACATATTTTATATACTGTATAGTATATACTATAGTATAATAAAGCGAGCTAGAGAAAATAAAATGTTATTAAGAAAATTATAAGGAAAAGAAAATAAATTTACTATTCATTAAGTGAAAGTGGATCATCTTAAGATCTTCATCCTTATTGACTTCAAGTTGAGTAGGCTGAGGAGGAGGCAGAAGAAGAGCGGTTCATCTTGTGGTCTCAGGAGTGGAAGAAGCAGAAGAAACTCTACATATAAGTGGATCCATGAAGTTCAATCCTGCATTTTTCAAAGGTCAACGGTAATTAGTTTTGAGCATAGTGATAGTGAATAAATAATGCTGTGAGCAGCACTGAAGGAGAGCTTCCTAGAGAGGGTGAGTTTTGAGCAAAAAGTTGAACATGTGAAAGCTAACAGATTTGTGGGGACAAGGCAGGGTCATGACTTCAACTTGGTTTCATTGGAATGAGTAAGTCCCATGCAGGTCCCAATAATAGCATTAAAACAATTAGAAACTATGTCAGTTGGGGACTAAACAGCTGCTATAAAAGTAGCTTGGATAATTAAAAATTACTAATTTTAATGATCTTCTGAAGACGTTATACATTAAAAAGTAGATTCTTTATTAGCCTCATGCCTAAATTCAACGACTGCACAACAGTTTTCATTTTTATATAGTGCTCTCCAAGCCTTCACTACGTATGCATATTTTATGTTGTTGCAATCATAGCATATACTGCATTTTGTAGTTTGCATTTCTTATTTAACTGTACATCATAAACATTTCCTACCTTTCTATATGGTTACAATAGCTTTAATAGTATAAATTTTATCATGCTGCAATTTACTAAATCATTGCCTTCTTGTTGCATATTTAGATTGCTTCCTGGTTTATTTTATTCTTGGTAATGCTGCAATAAATACTGCTGTACATATACTATTTTTTCCCTTCTGTCCAATTATTTTAGAGTACAAATTCACAAAAATAGATTTATTGAATGTATGGGTTAGAACATTTTTATAATTCTTGCCGTTTTGCCTTTCTGATATTAGGATCCTACAAGTTTTACTTGGCCACCAGCAAGGTATCTGGGAGCTGCTTTTCACCTATGTATGCCAACAATAGATTTAATTACTAGAATTTTTTTTTGTTAATTTTATCAGTTTAAAATGTTATTTTAAGGTAGGTTTAATTAGGGTTTCTTATTTTCTTGCGTGGATGATTGTTTTCTTAATTTGCTTCGTTTTTGTATTTCCATGCATATAAATTATATGTTACTCTCGTTTGCCTTTTTAGCTAAAATGAAAACTCTTTTCTTTTCCAAATAATAAGAATTATTTCAAGGGCATGAGATTTATGTAGGACCAATGGAAAATATTCACTCAAGGAGAAACCAGGAGATTTTTTTTGTTCTTCCCCTGTGAAGCCTGAGCATATCTTAGTATATAAAAAATAAGTAAATGTGCTGCTACTGTCTGTGGTTGAAATGGCAGGTAGGGGGTCCACTTACGGGGGCTCTTTACTTTCCTGGCTGCTGAAACAGCTCTGCAGAATGAACATTAACATTGTTTTACAGTAGCAATACATACACTTGAAAAATAGTCTATGGCTGATGTTCAAATTGTAAGTTAAAATAAAGCAAAGCTGTTTTAGAATAATAGCACTATAAAAGAAGTTTCACTGTAGATTTTTTAAAGTCTCAGGCATGCAGAATATATTTTTTCCTTATTCAGTTTAGTAAACTATCAAACAACATACTGACTGCTGAGAATACAAAAGTGAGCTAGGTTATGATTTAGAAAGCTTTCAATATAGAAGAGGAGATAAGGTACATATACAAATAGCAACAAGATATGGGATTATGAGAACATTCTCTAACTGGAGAGTAAATAGATTTTGTTACATACAGAGGAAAAAGAGAATTACTTTATTGGGGTGGGGGACAAACAGGATTCATTTCAAAGTCTTGACAGGAGATTCTAATAGATAGTGTTCAGGGTTGGAAGGAGGGTATTCCAAAAAGAAAAGGCAGCAAGAGACAGGTCAGAGCAACAGGTATGTGGAGAAGAGATGGAAGGAATGGGCAGAGTTCTGATTTGGCTGGACATGCCTCAGGTGAGAGGGGTAAGGCTGGAACCATTGTGGGATGGGAGAGGGATGCAGACTTCAGAGGTGTGGCATAGGAATTTTAGACTCCTTGTTTTGGGAATGGAGATACTTTATTTTTTTTGATATAGAGTCTCACTTTGGTATCAGGCTGGAGTGCAGTGACACGATCATGGCTTCTTGCAGCCTCAGCCTCCTGGGCCCAAGTGATCATCCCACATGAGCCGCCCAAGCAGTTGAGCCCTCAAGCACGTGCCACCAAATTTGACTAGTTTTTAAATATTTTATAGAGATGGGGCCTCCCTATGCTACCCAGGCTGGTCTTGAACTCCCAGCCTCAAGAGATCCTCCCACCTTGGCCTCCCAACATACTGGGATTACAGGTGTGAGCCATCATGCTTGGCTGGGAATAGAGATACTTAAGAAGGAGAGTGAGAGGATTAAAACTACCTTTACTCCACTTCCAACTGTTTTTTTTTCACATAAACAAGTAAAAGTAATGAATTTCTCTTTTGCAGTTTCCATCCTTACACATTTTTTTGCAAGAATTTTCTGTAAATTGTTCGTAGACATGAGAAAGAATAACGCATTTTAGTAGAGAGAAAACTAGACTGAACATCATGAAACTGGATTATAGTCACAGCATACTGGGTTATTTGGGGTGAGTAAATCTGTCTCTCTGGGACTCGGCTTCCCCATATGTCAAATGTGAATGAGCTGGCTATTTCCAAAGTTTCTTCCAGTTCGAACATTCTGAAATCCCAAATACATTTTGAGATACATTAAAGATTCATTTTCTCAAAATCTATATATCTTCTTTATAAACTTGAAATTCTATCTTGAGTGAGTTATTTCTTTGTATTTTAGCTTTTAAATCATCAGTAAATCTCTTTCCAAATGAGAATAACCCAAAGGTAATATGGCAAATCAGTGGGGTGTTGTGAATCCAGCAGGACTTAATTATATTAACCTTCTCTCACTTGATAGCCAGAGGAGTAGGAATGTGTCATGTGAAAAGTGACAGTTGACAAGAGGGAATAATTAATAATGGTAATGATAATACAAACCACGTACGTAGCACTTACCATGTACTCTTATGTGGATTAAATCACATAATCTTCCTCACAACCTTATAAAATCAGTTCTACTGTATTATAATCACCACTTTACAGATGAGAATGCTGAGGTATAGATATATAATTACTTCCCCAAGGGCACACAGCTCATTAGTGGCAGAGTCAGAATTTGAACCCAGGAAGTCTGACTGAGTATCTGTGTGTTTAATTATCACACAGTGCTTTTCCTCAAGGGTCTGCAGAGAGTAACATCTGTAAAACTGGATTATGTCTATACAAATGCAAAGATCTCAGTCTCCACGGGACATGAGTAGAAGGGTTTAGGAATGGAAGATACAAATGTGCCAGTAACACTCTTGTGACCTCAGCATTTTTCTCAGGAATGTCATGATCAGAAGTATCATTATAACTGATCAAAAAACATTAGCCTTTCCTTTTATGTGAACTGTGTTTTAAAATGTAGAATTATACCACTTTGGCATGCACTGATTTCAGTTAGAGGAATTTGCAGGTGGATAGATGTAGTTGTTATTTGGAGCTCTTAGTATACTGCAAAACCAGAATGTCCAAGCAGTGCAGCTGTGAGAATAGGGAAAACCAGTTGGGTTTTCTAGTTGTTGGGTCATGTTGAGGGACCAGTGCCCCTTTATGCATTTCTCAGCTCTGGTCTTTGAAAGATCAAGCTTTCATCAAAGTCTTAGATTTTTTTTTTTTTTCCAGTTTTCTTTGAGAAATAGTTTTCTCATAGAATCCCTTAGAAAAACTAATTTTTGTTTTCTCTGAGTTTGGTTCCTCAACCTAGCAGACATGCAGAGTTGGAAAGAAAGGTCTTGTCTTCAATTTATTGAGGTGATTAGGTGATCAATTAAAATACTGTATATACTGTCCAGGTGCAGTGACTCATGCCTGTAATTCCAGCAATTTGAGAGGCCAAGGGGGTGAATTGCTTGAGCTCAGGAATTCGAGACTAGCCTGGGCAACATGGTGAAACCCTGTATCTACCAAAAATAAAAAGTAAAAATAATAAATAAATAAATAAATAAATAAAGTGTCATATGGTGGTGCATGCCTGCAGTCCCAGCTTCTTGGGAGGCTGAGATGGGAGGATAGCTGAACCCAGGAGGTCAAGGCAGCAGTGACCTGTGATTGTGGCTCCACACTCCAGCCTGGGTGACAGATTGAAACTCTGTTTCAAAAATAAAAATAATAATAAAATACTGTACATGGCTGTGCTTTGTGACTTATAAGCTGACCTACAGATACAAGGGTTGTAGATATATGGCCTGAACATTTATATGCCAAGTGACAACCACCTGAGAAATTCCTTTGTTGGAAGGAAGCTGGTTGAGCAGTCAAGATCACAGCTTTTGACAGCAAACAGACCAGGGTTTCCATTCTTAAGGTTCTGTAGGTCATAGATCACAGAGGGCATGGGATTGACACCCCATAAGCTTGTTCTGGGGCTTGGATGGGGTAGTACATGTAAATTGCCAAGTCCAGCCCCACAGAGAGTACTCAATAAATCTTAACTTTTAATGGTAGTGGTAGTGATAGCCATAGAAGCACCATTCTAAAGCAAGAGCCAGAAAAAGCAGTAGAACAGCTCTAATTGCCCAACATATACCTGAAATCTAATCTGAAATTAAAAGGGAAATTTTAAGAAAACAATTGTGTATCCCAACTCTTTAGAAGTTCATTCTCTTTGACCGAGTTATTTCACATCTAGGATTCTATTCTAAGCTAATTGTCAGGAATTAAGGTAAAGGCTTATATACAAGAATAGTCATTGAAGAGTTATTTTAAACACTGACAATTAGAAAGAATCTACACATCCATTCATAGGAGAGTGATTTAATAGAGTGTAATATTTTTATAATGAGATATTTATTTTGCAGATTATAAAATATGATTCAGAAAAATATGCAATGACAAGGAACAATATTTACTATTTAATATTTCAGAGAAAAGCCAAGATTATATTATTGTTTTAATACTATTAAATACACTAACATTTATAAAATGTATAAACTAAATAGATTTCCTTAGCTAAAAGTGGAGATTAATAATAATAATGCCTATCTTAGAGGAATTTTGTGAAGATTATATGATGCTTACTACATGCCTGACATATAATAAACATTAGCTTTGTCATTGCATGTTGGCTAAATTTAACTTATTTTCTAAATTTTACTTAAACTTCATTATACACTAATGAGAATCTTTTATTTTACAGGAACTGAGCAAGATGCTGGGGATACAGAAATGATTAATTGGGGACACTGAGCATATGATGTTCACAATCCAGTGAGCAGAGAGGTAGATCAATAAACAGGAATGGTGAATTCAGATAGAACCATGCTCTTAAGACAGGAAACACATGTCATCGAAATAATCAGGTGCACAGCCTTTATAGGCACCTTTTTGTGAATTTTAAAAAGGTGGCCCCTCTCTGTAAGAATGAATTATAGAAAGGTACCTCTTACCCCATCCGAATCAGCTACACAGTAGGCTACAGATTGAGTTTCAGACCCTACTGCCCTCTTAGCCTGGCTTATTCATGCTGGGCGCAGCCTGCTCCCCTGTTCACAGAGGCCCTGAAAATATCCTTGAAATGTCCTGAAATTGACTGTGAAGCAGAGTAAATATGTTTGGTGTCCATAACCTTGAACAATAATTATTTTGCACACAGAGGTTTGAGAAATACTGAACTAGATTAAGTGATGGAACAAAAGAAAAATCTATAGGCAGTTGTCTGGATAATCCCTAGTGTTGTATGGGAAATGTACAGAGAATTCTAAAGTGTTTCTGTTTAACTGCAGAGTTGTCTCTATTATATTTTAATAGTAAGTGTCGTAAGTTGAATACACATTGACAGTTTTGTTTTTTGAGCATTGTATAATATAAGGAAAAGCATTGACCCCAGGGATTCACACATATTGGATGTTTACTAAATATAAATTAATCCACGTATTCATCTTGTTTCCTCATATCCACAGACACATTATGCTTTGAAAAGTTACTGAATAGTGCTTCCCTCCCATTTCCTGTTTTCCTCACTGAGGTACTCGATCAGTTATTACTTCCAAACCCATAGCCATTGGATTAGGCAGAGTTCTCCAGAGACAAAGAACCAATACAGGATATCTACATATCCTTGTCTCTGTCTATATCTCTCTCCATATATATATATATATATATATATATATATATATATATACATATTTCTATATCTCTGTATCTATCTATCTCAAATAAGATTTATTATAAGGAATATTTTCCTGTAATGACAGAGGCTGAGATTTTCCACATTCTGCCTTCTCATGTGTAGGGTAGTCATGGTGTAATTCTGTCCTACAGCAGGACAAGACGAGATGTCCAGATCAATCAGTGAAGCACACACACACACAAAGGTTGTTACGGGGGATGGATTTCTTTTCCCTCTACCTTTAGTTCTATTCAGGCTGTCAGTGGATTTGGTAATGGCCACCCACATTTAGGAGGAAAATCAACTTTACTGAGCCTACTGATTCAATGCTAATTTCATAGGAAAACACCCTTACACATACCTCTCAGATATAACATTTAATCTGGGCACCCCATGACCTACTCAAATGGACACATAAAATTAAACATCATGGTTATTTGTCTTCTTCAAAGTTGGGAATCTTTGAGCCCATGAGTCAAATGGCGTGTGATGGAGCTCTGCAGAACACAATGTGTGTTAGCAGAGGGTTCTGGACAAAACTGTCAGATGTCCCCAAGAGAGGCAGAATAGCTTCTGGTGACTAGTTGCACATTCACTCTCTTGCTACGAGTTTAAGTAGTAAGCAGTGGCTATAAACTTTAGCTTCAGTTTGTTAGACAAAACATTGCCTGGCTGTTTATTCCTTACCATGTCATTATTACTAGTTTGCTTGTACCTAATACTTTTCCTCCAGGGAGTTCAGAACTGTTCAGCTGCAAATTCATATTTGATGTTCTTGTTCTAATCCCAGATTACCACATGATGACAGCTGGAACAGACTGAAAGAGAGAAACTCATAGGGGGAAAGAAATCATTAGCCTGTCTTGAGACACCAGGACCTGATGAAAAGTCAGATTAGCAAGGCTTAAGCTGCTATGGAAAGCCAGAGAAATGCCCTCGAATATTAATCTTGAATATTTCCACTCCACTAACATTGCCTGGAAGTATTTTAACATTCACCAGAGATAGGCATCCCATCTTCAAGAAACCATATGTTTCTGTAAAAAGAATAATGAATTATGTGAGGATTGATTTTCAGTATGGGCTATAGTTCTGAATAGTAATTAAATGTGGACTGGGGAGCAAGGCTGTTTGGATTCACATCCTAACATTTCACTTGACAAGTTGCGTCATCAGAAAAATGGGGACTATAAGAGCATCTACCTTCTAGGGCTTTTTGTAGAATATTAACAAAACAGAATCTTACAAGGGTTAAGCCCTCAATAAGTGTGAGACACTATTATTGTCATTATTATAACAGATAAAAGTTGGCAGGTATTGGTGGATGTATTCATTGTCGTATCTCCCTTTATTAGTCTTTATATTATTAAATAATTGAGAAAATTCTTATTCTTAAAAGACAAATCACTTATTGGGAAAATAAATTCAATTTATTTTACGTGCACCATAACTTGTTCAAATTTATTTTTTAATATTGATAATGGTTTATCATACAATTTATAGTTTTTAGAGTACCTTCACAAGCATTTCTTCCTCCAAGCCCCATAAGAATTACGTAGCTGAGACGCTGGGAAATTGGTTATTTAATCCAAGGTTCCTGATTGGCGTGTGGTTAAGACTTGAACCCATGTCTTCAGACCCCAGATGAATTACCATAGCTGTTAAACTGAGAGGAAGGAGCCTGAGGTTGTGAAAGTACACAGTCTTCGTTGTTGTTAGAATCTTGATTTGATTGTACCACTATCACTTACTTAGGTCATTTGCCTAAGTGAGCAATTGCCTCTGATTTTCTGGAATCTTAGATTCTATATATGTAAAAATTAGAGGGTAATAATGCCTTCTCTCTACTTGCTGTACAAATTTAAAAGAATCAGATCCCATACAGAGATGGAGGTATCCCAGCTCCATTCGTCCATGGTAGTTAACGAAAAGGCAGTAGCAGTCACTTCCTATTTATTATTGATAATGTACCACACATAGTATCAAACTATCATTTTTTACCAGATCAGTGTTTTCATCAATCAGAGATGATGTTAGAGTTTGATTCCAGTAGCTCCAAGATCTCCTGTAATCCGTGATTGTATTTTCCAGCCATTCATGATGATTAATATACTTTCATGAAAAAGAAGAGACCAGGACTAGAAGGAAGGTAATAAAGAGTAGAAAAAGAAAAGCAGCATTCCTCTAGACTTAGAGAACATATAGACTTCATTAGCAGCTAAACAGCGACACGAAAGGGACCCGAACAATGACTTCATTCCTTTGCTCCTGTGAACTAGGTGTTCTAGACATAAAAAGAGAGGAAAGACAAGAAAATGTGTTCAGTGGGTAAATGGCACGCTGTGTTATACCACCCTGGTGAGGTTTTCTAATTATTCAGTATCAACATTTTGATTGTGAAACAAGTGCTTGGTTTAGGGGAATCTTTGGATTAGACTGTGTGCTCCTAGTACTTCATTTTCATATAGCTCTAGGATTTTAATGTGAAATGCTACAAAAATGTAGTAGAATGATGAAGTTGCTAGAAGCATGTCAGAGAGGTGTGAGAATTTTGCCTGTTCATATAGCTGGGATTATTTTGTACCCTGCTAATTTTACGATTAGTCCTGGATCGAGGAATGCAAGCAATTGATGTTTCTTAGATGGTTGACTTTATTGTTTGTTTTTGTTGTTGTTGTTTGTTTGTTTGAGACAGAGTCTCACTCTATCACCCAGGCTGGAGTGAAGTGGCACAATTTTGGCTCACTGCAACCTCTGCCCCCCAAGTTCAAGCAGCTCTCGTGTCTCATCTGCCCAAATAGCTGGGATTACAGATGCCTGCCACCACACCCTGCTAATTTTTGTAGTTTTAGTAGAGACGGGGGTTTCATCATGTTGGCCAGGCTAGTCTTGGACTCCTGATCTCAAGTGATCTGCCTACCTTGGCCTCCCAAAGTGCTGAGATTACAGGCATGGGCCACCACACCCAGCCTAGTTGATTTTAAATAACACAAAAGGAAACTCCACTGAAAAGGTGACTCCTATTGCTGGTGTAAAGTGCAAACCATTAGTAAGTTAAGAATTTCTAGCTCTAAAATACACCCAAATCTGTCTATTGCTTCCCAAATTCAGGGCTGCTATCCTATGTCAGTCACATGTGTTTCTTATGTTGATTACAGCATTGGGCTCCCAGCTGGTCTCCCTGTTGCCACTCCTTCATGGTCATAATCCATTTTCTACTTAGTAAACAGAGTAATCTTTTAAAAACAAATGAGAGGATCTTACCTCCCTGCTTTCACATCTTCCTATAGTTTCCAATTTTGCTTACTATACTTATAATAAATTCAAATTTACTGTCATGGACTACAAGACCTGATGGAATCTGACCCTTCTCTCTATGACTGAATCTCTTACCTTTCCCACTGTGGCTCCATATTGTCCACTCTCCCTCGCCATATTTCCAATGTCAGCCAGACTTTCTTCTGGCTCACATATTTGCACTGGCTGTTCCCTCTGTCTGAATGACTAGAGCCTTACTGTCATAAAAGTCTTAGTCCAAGTATCACTTCTTCAGCTAGATCTTCCCTTTCATCCTGCGTAAGGAATTTTATTTGAAGAACTCTAAATTAAGTTATGTTATTCATTTATTTACTTGTTTAGCTGTCTCTCCCTCAACTATAGGTTCTATGAGAGCAAGGATGATGTTCATTTTTTGCTGTTGCTATATGCCTGGTGTTCAGAAGGCACTCAAGAATCTTAGCTGAATGAATGAGTAATACAACTTAGACTGCTGGTTTCCATGAAAGGACTACAACCAGTCTGCAGGATCTTCTGGTCAGAACTGGGCTTTGTGCTGGTTTCCATGATACTGCTCTATACATGCTAAGGAAATATCCACTGAATTGGATTCAACCAAAACATTTATTTTTCTGTTCAGTGAGAAGTGTTCCCTGTGTAAGAAGAAATTTAAAACTATGTTTTGATAATACTCTTCTGAGAGAAAGCATGCTTTTTAGTTGTCCATCCATCCCAGTTTGCCTTGGGCTGAGGGGTTTTCTGGGGATGTGAGATTAGTGGGTCACCCTACATGCCTTCCCCAGTTTTAGAGCCGGAAATATCTAATGGATTGGTTAGGGATTATATTTAGCTGGTCATAACGGAAGTCAGAAATAATGGTATTTAAACCATAAGAGTTTATTGTTTCATGTAAAATGAGTTCAGAAGTGGGCATATCAGGGATATATGGCAACCGTGGTGCATCCACTTCTGAACTCACTTTACTTTATGTGAAAAGTCATCAGTGATCCAGGTTTCTTGTATGGTGTCCACTATCCTTAGTGTATGACTCATCCTCAGAGTAGCCTCATGCTCCAATGTGGCTGCTGTAGCTCCTTCAGCCATGACATATACATTACAGGCAGACACCTGGGGAGTAAAGAGGGGCAGAAAAGCATTTGCCAGCTGTTTTTTTTTTCTCTTAAGGAGGCTGTTTAATTTAAAATCTGTTTGCATTTCACAAGCTCTCTGTGAGTAAAGGAGGGATTGGATAATACGAGATAATATTTCAGCCAGGCACATTGTCCCCTCTCTGAATAATTCTTATTAAGAAGTTCTGTTACTAAGAAAGAGAGATGGGGTGGTGAGTATTGGACACTACATAGCTTCTTCTGCCACATCGAGATTCACTGCTTATTAACTTAGTGAACTTATGAGGTTGTTTCATTTCTCTATGCCTGTTTTAAAATCTGCATTATGGTTATGAAAACAAGAATAATAGTAATAGCTACCTATCTACTGGGTTCTGCTATTTGTTAGGCATTTTATATACATGATGGTCACCCTCACAATAATTCCGCAAAGAGTGGGGAATTATCCTTGTTTAGATGAGAAGTGTGAGGCTTGACTACTGGTGGTAAAGCCAGAATTTAAACCCAGAGCAGTTTGGCGCAATACTCATTCTTTCTATTACACTTTACTTTCTACCTCATTGGCTATCAAGATTCAATGAGAAAATATACAGAAACTGCTTGACCTGCAAATTTTTGAAATAAGCTAAAGCAATGATTCTGTAGAGAAAATAGTTTTGCATTTAACAAGAAGAACAACAAAATATCTATGGTACTTGTGTGTAGGAAATGATTTGAGGTCACCTTGAAGCCAGCTGACTCTGAAGAACACCCCTTCTCCTTCCCAACTTCTGATGTTGAAGAACTCTCTTTTTCAGGAAATTATCTTACTAGTCTGACTCAAATCACTTCTTTATTTTAAATTTTTATTTTATTTTATTTTTGAGAAAAAGCCTCATTCTGTTGCCCAGGCTGGAGAACAGTAGCCCGATCTTAGCTCACTGCAAGCTCAGCCTCCCAAGTAGCTGGTACGACAGGCACGTGCCACCATACCCAGCTAATTTTTATATTTTTAGTAGAGTCGAGGTTTCACCATGTTGGTCAGGCTGGTCTCAAACTCCCGATCTCAGGTGATCTGCCTGCCTTGTCTCCCAAAGTGCTAGGGTTACAGGCGTCAAATCACTTCTATTGCTATTATTCTATTATTCTATTTTGTCTTTGTTTGGTTCTGCCTTGATGGAGAGCTAGATGGCCTGGCCATGATATTTTTAAATGCCACCAGAAGGCAGTTTTGAAGTCATTTCTCATTCTTCCCTCTAAAACTAATCAAGAGGTGAAAAAAAGTCTCCCATGAGTTGTTCTAAGGAGATGAAAATTTCCTAGTCCTGGAGGCAGGATGAGCTATACACCTTTCTTGACATTTGGCAATAAATATTCTATGTAGCAGCTCTTTCCTTTGGCATTCATGTCTTCATGAGCCCAGAGCCCAGAAAACAGTTCCCACATTGCTCCATGTTGAAGTGTGTTGAGTTGTTTTGAAAACCTGTGAAGTTTTAAAATACCTTTTTTTGCAAAATTTGCTAAAGCCCCCAGTCTCACTAATAATGCCTTGAAAAAAGCCAATTCCTGTAAGGTGCACTACGCTGCTCTCTCATCTCAAAACCTTTACAGGAAAATTTCCCCCAGACACAATGAGCTCCTGTGCAAAGAGTAATGGCTGTATTTATTTCCTGGGAAGAATAAATGAGAAGAAAGCAGGGAGAATATTCACATCCTCGGGCCTCAAAGGAGGCTACTGGGAAACAAATGCAAGACAACTAGTTTTGGTAAGATAACGCTTAGCCTGTTTGAAAATCCGCTTTGCAGGAAATAGAATAGACTCAAGACGCCAAAGTAACAATACCTTTAAGTTTCCATTGATCATTGTGTTCCCTGTTTTAAACTTTCTTGGTTTGGAAAAAAAAATGTAGATGACATGTAACCTTTGTGGGTATGGCTTCTTACAAAAGTATGAGGATTGAGTGGGAAAACCAGGAAGTGAAAAGTCTCAGGTTGTATTAGCAATCAAGGATCATACAATTATAATTAAAGTGAATGCTTATCAAGGGCTTACTGTATGTCTGACATTGTGCTAAGATCTCTAATTAGAAATCCCTCATTTAATTACCCAAATAACCAAAGTAACAATATGTAATAGACAATGGCATCATTTCTGTTTCACAGATGAGGGAATGAAGGCCCAAAGTCTCTCAGTAACTTGCCCCAAGTCACTTCATGGCAAATGGTTAAGATTGGATTTGGACCCGTTTCTGTTTTCCAGGGAATGCCATGTATTAGATTTCTAATACACTGTAATTGTGTTGGAGTCTGGAATTTCAAGATCCAAGTGTCAGCAGGGTGGGTTTCTCCTGAGGCCTTTCTCCTTGTTTTGCAGAATATTCCTTTTTTTGGTGTGTCCTCACAAGGTCTTTCTCTGTGTGTGTATACTCGTGGTGTCTCTTCTTCTTGTAATGATTCCAGTTCTATTGGATTAGGGCCACATGCTTATTACCTCATGTAACCTTCATTTCCTCCCTAAAGCCTCTATCTTTAAATGCAATCACTTTATGGGGTAGGGATTTAACATATGAACTTTGTGGGAAGACTGTTCAATCCATAACAAGAGCCAATAAATTGAACCAGTGTATTCAGCTTTTGCTTTGACAGGAGGACTTTGGTTAAAGTTATAACTTCTCTGGCCTTGTATCTCTCATGGATCTAAAACAAAGAAAATTGATCATTTAGGTTTTAAAGACTTCTGCTAAAGTCTCTTAACTATAATTATGAAGTTAATGCTCTATAATTTATTAATAAATTGTCACTATTTGTATAAAATTAAAATAAGTTCATTCTCAGACAGCCTGTTGTGAAGGTGGGTAGGCATATATTTCTTCTGGGGGGTCACATAAGTTCTTCCCTCTGATATTATCATTTTCCATTGGTATTATTGGCCCTCTTTTTTTTTAAACACAAAATAATGCACTTTTTCTTTTTGCTTCTTTACTACTTTATCCAGAAAATAATTATTGTTTATTTGATCTGCACCAGGCATTCTTTTCAAGTTTAAATTCATTAAATGCTTATTACATGTCAGATGTTCTCTGAAGGCCGTACATTCATTGACTCTGATTTAGCCTTTCAATAAGCCTATAAGGCTGTTCAGATAGGGAAATTAAACCTTTCTGTGGTTAAATAATTTGCTCAAGATCTATCAGCTAGAAGGGGTGGAGCTTATATATGACTTCAGCTGTCTCTTATTTCAAAAGCTGCATCCTTAGTCCTTAAGCTCTTGGGATGAGCTGTTACTTGTGCTCTTGCAGATTGTATAATATATTCCTCCAACTTCTCTTGTGGTTTTGAATTTTGCTCCTGTTGACTGCCTCTCCGTGATACCTGGTCCTCTCCATTTCTCCGCACCTCCCTCTCCTAGTTCATTTCATCTTGTACAGTGCAGACAATATGAAAAGAGGGAGATTTACCTCTGTTTTACTCTTAAGTTTAATTGCATTGCCTCTTTTAACATTTTGCTGATTAAGTAGTGGCAAATGTAGAAATAATTGTCAGGTTTTTAGGAGAAAACAGGTTGAGAAGTGCACTTGCTTATTGAAGCATGCTTTTTGTTTTCACTGACATTACCTGGGCTTTATATGCAATTGCTTTGTGCCTTCCATTATTTTTAATTTCAGTTTACAATTAGAGCTTGCAAATTGAATTGCTTTCTCTGAGGAGCTGTAATTTCTCTATTTGGCAAGTGCCAGGCACCCCCCCTCACAAGCCCCCCACTTGCTCAGCTGAAATTAACATGGTTGATTTTGTTCCCTTGTACTGCAATTGGGTCTGATCAGTAGAATCATGATCTCACTTAGTAATTGCTTCCACAGAGTCTGTAGGGAGAGCGGTTATGAGTGGTGCTCTGCCTGATGAGGAGAATGGAGGTTCTCCAGGGAGCACAAGGGAGCTTTGGGCAATGATCTTGGGGATTACAGACAGCTGTCCCTCTTTACTTGCATTCAGAAGTCTTGTGGTGTTTACCAAAGCCATTAAGGACCCTGATGCTGGAAGTGTCCTTTTTGGAATCAGGATAAATTCAAAGATGTGGTTAGTTGTTATCACTCACAGATGCTGCAAAGGAAAGCGTATTAACTGTGGGTACTCTAGCTCAATGCCAGCTTAGTTCTGACTATCTTTATTAGTGAAAAATCTTAAGATTTAGTCAATTCTTCAGTTCTTCAATTACATCTCAAAAAAGTTGAGTTTAGTTCCACAAATGAAAGAGATTAGTTTTGCATTAAGAGACCCCATGGTGCAAATGAGATTCATTGTAGCTTTATGAGTGGCGAGTGGCAGGTCACTGCAGATATTCAGGAATCCAGACTGGAGGACGTCTAATGTCCTCTCTAATCCTGAGATGAATGATCTGCTCCCTCACCTCTTTCTGTTCTCCATATGGTAGCAGCCCATACCTCTGTAACATTTATGAACTTGGTGGTCTCTTAATACCTCAGTATCTTTTATGTCTCTATGTCTTCGTACCCCCTCTTCCCTAAATCTGGGAAACTTCTCTCTGGTCTTCTGCATGGTTGGCTCCAAGCTATTTTTCAGGATACAATACAAGCATTACTGCCTCTCTCTATACGAAGCCCCTTCTTTAGGACTGAGTTAGGGGTTCTAGTCTGCTCCTGATGCCTACTTGTCACCCTGTGTTATAACTTCCCCCTGATGTGAGCTCAATGACAATGTCATATTCATTGATTAAATCACACATTGAAGCTATAAGAGACATGCAAAAAATATTGCTGAAGGAGTGAGTGAAACAAAATAGTGTTTGATTACTTTTTTGTAGATAATTATAGATTTAAAAAATATTTTGAATAGCATTTTAAATTTTAATAAATAAGCATCATGGTACTTAGTTTTCTCTTATACATACCTTTTCAGCCATATTCATTCAAGGAATCTTGCATACTTTTCATGCACTCTTGTCAGTGAACATGTATCTTGGCTTTTAAGAAAGTCAGGACTGGGTGCAGTGGCTCATGCCTATAATCCCAGCACAGCACTTTGAGAGGCCAAGGTGGGCAGACCATGAGGTCAGGAGTTCAAGACCAGCCTGGCCAACATAGTAAAATCCCATCTCTACTAAAAATGCAAAAAAAAAAAAAAAAAAAGAAAGAAAGAAAAGAAAAACTAACAGGGCATGGTGGCGGGTGCCTGTAGTCCTGGCTACTTGGGAGTCTGACGCAGGAGAATCGCTTGAACCCAGGAGGCAGAGGTTGCAGTAAGCCGAGATCACGCCAGTGCACTCTTGTCTGGGCAACACTGCAAGACTCTGTCTCAAAAAAAAATAAAAAAAGAAACAAGAAGGTACTGGTATCTTCTAAAGTTCAGTATAAGGAAATAATCACTGTGCAGTGCTTATTTCTATAGTCAAAATATTTTGCATTTGTTACATTAAATACAATGGATAGGAAAATCTCTTCACCATTTGGTAAGTGGTTATGAATCACAGGGAAGCAACTATCCCTTTTATTTGCAAATTGCAAAGGTTTTTCTGGTAACGATGGGCCTTCAAGAGATCTCCTTTTTAATAGAGGCTACTGCCACTCCACAAGCTATAAGGGACCCCAACAGATGAAGACATCAAAAGAATTGTTCTAAGTGCATCACAGATGGCTACTTGGAATTATGATTTATGTTCACCTGTAGCCCAGTTTGAAGAATTTGAAACCAAGGGGGGAAAAGTCTATCTGTTCATTTTGTGAGCTTAAGTCTTATTCCATGCAATGTTTCAGCACTTCTCAGGTAAGCAGCAGAAACGGTAGTTCATCTAGCAGAGCTGTGTTTTAGAGTCTCCCATGTTGCCCCTGCATGATGTATGAGTACCTGTGCTTCTCAAGGAACCCACATTTGCTGAGTGCATTTCTATTTCACTTTCCCTTTCTAATAATTTTAGATCAGGTCATCCTACTTGGCCTCTGGCTATATGAGAACAGTGAATACAGAATGCAACATGATTAATAGATTCGGTAAAAGGTCTAGGTAATTTGTTTTCTTAGAGACCCTACACTGAGTTGTGGAAGGACATCGGCTTTCCTTTTACACTTGCTTAGTTTTGCTCATGGTGTGGCTATGGCCCTTGCTGTTTCTCTGCCTTTTAAATTCTTACCATCCTTTGATGGCGGCCCAAATGACCTCACAGAATTAAATACTCATTCCCACATACTCTTCTGCTCTGGTTATTATTGATGGCACTTGCTTTATTTGTCTTGTGTAATTATTAGTTGCTTACCTATGTGTCCCTCCTGTAAGACTCTAAATACTGCAAAGCAGGAACTGTGTCCTGATTCTCCTTGCACCCCTCAGTACCAAGAGCCTGCACATATAAAGTGCCCAATGAACCTTAATGGATTTGGAATGAGGGTTTCTGAGAACTGTACTGCATATAAATATTGAACTCAGAATAACTAAACAACCACAGCTTTATGAGCTCTGTACAAGTACAGCTGGCTATATATGTTCATAACAATTGAGAGGATAAAAAGAAAATGGTAGGTGAAATACGACTCTTTTTGTGGTGGGCATAGGGGTGGTGTTCCAATTTAGGAGATGGTGTTTTGTAGACTTTGTCATGTGATTGTACGCGAGGATTTTACTTGTTATTAATAATATATTTTCCATTTTCATGATAAATTAGTGTTTAGGTGGTTGCACAAGTGGTGCTTGCCACATATCATATGTTGTATAGCTTATGTCATGTATGTTTGACAGTTCTTTCATGCTTTTCACAGTTTAATCTTTTCATGGCAAGAAAAGTCACCCAGTCCTTCCTTGTATTTCTTTCCTACACCAACCATCTGGTGAAGACGTGGTACCTTGTGGTAAATGCACTGTGGCAAAGAGTCCCAGACAACTGGGAAACCATTTGTAAGAAACCTTGGATATAATCTTTTTTTTTTCTTGAGACAGAGTCACTCTGTTGCCTAGGCTGGAGTGCAATGGTGCAGTCTTGGTTTATTGCAACCTCTGCTTTCCAGGCTCAAACAATTTTCCTTCCTCAGCCTCCTGAGTAGTTGGGATTAAAGGCATGTACCACCATGCCCAGCTAATTTTTTTTTTTTTTTGAGATAGAGTCTCACTCCATCACCTAGGCTAGAGTACAGTGGCATGTTCTCAGCTCAATGCAATCTTTGCCTCCCTGGTTCAAGCAGTTCTCCCTGCGTAAGCCTCCTGAGTAGCTGGGATTACAGGTGCCCGCCACTACGCCAGCTAATTGTATTTTTAGTAGAGATGGGGTTTTGTTATGTTGGCCAGGCTTGTCTCGAACTCCTGGCCTCAGGTGATCCACCCGCCTCAGCTTTCCAAAGTGCTGGGATTAAAGGTGTGAGCAACTGCGCCCAGCCTTGTAATCATTGTTTTTGAAATAAAAATCTTTGTCACAAAGTAACGTGTCTCAATGTGAAAAGTGTAAACAATTTACAGAAGTATAAATGGTGTGGAAAGTGAGATTCTTCTTTCACACATTCTCTAAATCCTACTCTGCTCCCCCAGAGAACTACTGTCTCTATTCATTTAACAATATGTATGTGTAGGGTATACAGTATGACTTTTGATGTACATATGCATAGTGAGATGGTTACTGTACTCAAACATATTAACATATCCATTATCTCACATAGTTGCTTGTGTGTGTGTGTGTGTGCAGCAAGAACACCTAAAATCTATTCTTTTAGCAAAAAGTATTGCATGTGGGAATTTTTGCCATTTTTTTCTTGATAATCATTATTTCAATTTCCCATCTCGCCTAATGACAGAAAACGCTTTATTAGCAGTTCCACTTTTCATGGTTTCTTTTACCCCCTGTCCAAAAATATTATAATGGAACATTCCAGGAGTAAACAATTCCTAAGTTTTACATTGCGTGCCATTTAGAGCAATGTGATGAAATCCTTTGTCATCCCTTTCCATTTTGCTCAGGATGTGAATCATTCCTTTGCCCAGGGTATCCACTCCTACATGCTACCCACCCTGTACTGTCTAGGAAAACATGTGGTATACATAGGGTTCAGTACTATCTGTGGTTTCAGGCATCCACTGGGGATCTTGAAATGTATCCTGGATAATGGGGATCTACCGTATATTCAATTCTAGCAAAATTATTTCAAGTTTCAGTCCTATTTCAGCTTCCCTTGCTCATCCTTCTCTGGGACGTATTTAAATGCTGGAAATTTTAATAGTGTCATGGTTTCTGTTCTGAGGAGATAGCTGGACCTCCATGGGGTCTGTCCATCATTGAATTTGCTAGGATGTACATCATTCCACCCTGTTCCAGCTGTAGAGCCCTATCTAGGCATCCAGTGAGGTTTGGCAGTTCTGCTTGGTTCTTGGCCATACTGATTATGCCACCATCTGCTGGTGTATCCAAGAGCCTGTCAGGTATGTAGTTTCTTCTTTTTTTTATTCTGCAAATGAAAAATGATTCTTCAAGGATATAGGAAAGTTATGGGGCTACCTTGGAACTTCTCTACCTCTGATACCCCCACTCAATCCAGCCATCTCTTTTCAAGTTTTCTCATACCTTGATAGGGTGAAAAGCTCCTTCAGAAGAGTTTGCTGTCAGGGTTCAGAGGGAAAGCCGGCATGGGCAGCTCTGCTCTCAAGCCCTGTACTGATCTGAGAGTTCTACTTCCCTCATCCACTTGACATTAACCCTCTAGGATAGTGCAGAGTACATGGCCTCTTTTCAGATATATGACTAGTTTGTACTGCTTGTTTTCTTTTTCCTTATTCTCATACCCAGGGAGAGGTATTTTTCTTCTCCTTCTGGCATAGAAAAACAAAACATGGTTTTCAAGCGTTTTACAAGTGGATCTCAGCTTTTGAAAACAGAAGTGTCCAGCATTGGATGTCTTTTTCTTTCTCCGATTCTAGTGGGACATCTTTACCTTAAGGGCAGTGGAGTAGCCAAGTTAGTGTTACAGGGTAAAAAGGACTTTGGGTGAAAACATACTCACTCACTACTCTCAGGATCATCTATGTCCACAAATGCGCATGTGCACACTTATATTGCGGTTGTATTGTTTTGCTTCTGTTTGCTCTGTGCATAAATGGGATCATACTTCACATATTGTTTGTGGCATGTTATTTTTTTCCTTAGCGATGTGTGGTGAACATATTTTAATTGCTACTAGGATTTTTAATTTTTATTATTTATTTATTTTTGAGATAATCTCGCTGGGTTGCCCAGGCTGGAATGCAGTGGTGCCATCTTGGCTCACTGCAACCTCCGTCTCCCAGGTTCAAGTGATTGTCCTGCCTCAGCCTGCTGAGTAGCTGGGACTACAGTACTCACCACTATGCCTGGCTAATTTTTGTATTTTTAATAGAGACGGGATATCACCATGTTGGCCAGGCTGGTCTAGAACTCCTGACCTCAGGTGATGCCTGACTCAGCCTCCCAAAGTGCTGGGATTACAGGCGTTAGCCACTGCACCTGGCCTTAAAAAAATTATTTAAGACAATTTTCACCATATAGAATTTTTAAGGATATATACTGTTGTTTGTCAGGGGCACCATAAAACATTTCTGTAAGCCAGTGTTTCCCCAGATTTACACAAAGAGGGACATAAGTCATGGCATCCAGTAGCCCTCCTTTCTTCCCTGTTCCTCTCACATGCAAAAGCCCCTTTGGGTCCCAACTCTTGTATTGTAGCATAGAGCAGAAATGTTTAGAAAGCCTATTGTCATAAAAACAATCAGAACAAAGCAGTCTGCTTTCCTTATGTAGAGATCAGCAAAAACCCTTTTTACTCGGCTCCCCGAATAGTCATTCTGAGTTGAAAAGCACAATCTATCCTGTGGGGGTGTTGAAGCTGCCTTTTAATGAGCTTTCATTCAGATTGCATTCGGGGACCTCAAAAAGGCATTTGGCCTGCTGAGCGCCAAGTTTCAGTGGACATATCTGGAGACTTCTCTTTTCTTCCTTTTTTTTTTTATTATGAAGAAATGGAATCCTAGCAAAATTCGGAAATAAATTAGTAAATAAATATTTAACGTATCCCTTTCTCCTCCATTTAATTTATTCAGTTATCTATTTATATCTATTTACTCATTTATTTATTTTATACTGTGAAAGGAAATGAAGTGACTAAGGCTAAGGCTTTCTAAAATTGGAGTTGGGAGATTGTGAGAGGATTTCACTCACACCTGTTCAGGGTGAAAGCACAGAAGAGTTCAATGGACTTGAATAAACAGCTGAAGTCAGTATCTGCCAGCCTTTAATATCTCTCAGCTGGGAATACCCTGGTTAGCTTCAGAATGGGTTTACGATTGAGGAAACAGCCTAATGAACTTTGTGAACCCATCACACAGCCTCGACTCCTACCTATGCTCCCTCATCCCTTCCAACAGACTATTTTGAAGCACATCCTGAGTATCGTATTGTTTTATCTGTAACTATTTCAGCAAGTATCTCTAAAAGATAAGCACTTTTAGTAAACGTGAACATAATGTCGTTCTCTTACTTGAAAGATTTTAACAAGTATTTAAATATTAACAAATATTAATATTAATCAGTGGTTAAATTTCACCAGTTGTCCTATAAATTTATTTTTAAATAATTTGTTAAAATTAGGGTTAAAACAAGGTCCTCACACTGCACTTGGTAGACAAGTCTGTTAAGTTCCTTTCAGTCTATAATTTTCTCCCTGCTCTGCTTTCTCATAATTTATTTGTTGAAGAAATTAGATCATTGTTCCACAGAGTTTCTCACATTCTATATTTGCTGATGATATATTTTGCCCCCGTGTCGTTTAATATGCTCCTCTCTGTATCTTGCAAATTGGAAGTTAGGTTAGAGCAGCAGTTCTCAAACTGTGTTCTGGGGATGCATGGGGGTTTCTGAGACACTTTCAAGGAATCCACAAGATCAAGACTAGTTTCACAATGATACTAAAATGTAATTGCTTTTTAAAAATCTCATTCTGTTATAGGTGTACAGTGAAGTTTTCCAGAATCAATTTGACATGTGGTATCCCAACAGATTGAATGTAGTGTGGTTATAAAAATCAAACTCTCTGTCATTAAGCCATATATTAAAGAGATTTGCAAAAAAAAAAAATCCAATCTACTTATTAATTTTTTGGGAGAAATAGAGCTATTTTTCATAAAGTGTGCTATTTATGTGAACAATGATAACCAAAGTGAGTGACTGAGGTCGGCATCTCAATCAATCTGAGTTTTTAAGCCAGCTTTAGGGCACAGCCAGAAAAATGCAAACCACAGAGGCATCTGTTGCTGTTTTTCCGAATAAGTTTTCAGAAGGTTGATATTTATACATTTTCCTAAAGGGGAAGAGACGTGTAGGGAAAGAGGTGGGTAGGAGCAAATGGTTACATTTTTGTGAGACTTTAGTTATTGCCCAGCAAATCTACATTTCACATAAAATTAAGGTGAATATTTGAAGGGTAAAGAAAAAGGAATAATAGAAGAATCAATTATGCATATATTTCTGGGTAGGTAGAAGAATGATTGATCTGATATCTGTTTCTGCACCTGGAAAGATAAGATTGTAATGGTATCATCAGTGTGGAATCAAACAGATTATAGTTTTAGCAGCTAGACTTAGATTGAAGACCTAATGTTAGAATTGGCATGTCCTTGTTTTTGGGAGGCCAGCAAAATAATTGCCTATGAATAATTTGTGGGGGAAGTCATTTGGAGATGCTGAGAGGCTTTTACCTTTTCTGAGGGTCTGGCTAATGTATAATGCTAGTAACAGCTACCCCTTTGGAGGAGGGTGTTTGTGACTCAGCCTCCAGGCTTAACTTTCACTTTGACATAAGGAGTTTTGGGGTGCTGAGATTTTTATTTTTCTTTACAATATATAATGGATTCATTTCTTTGTTATTTTAAAATGAATTAGTAAATAAATATTTAACATATTCTCTTCTACCCCATTTAATTTATTCAATTATTTATTTATATTTGGATTTACTCATTTATTTATTTCATACTATGAGAGGAAATGAAGTGACTAAGGCTAAGGCTTTCTAAAATTGGAGTTCGGAGATTGTGAGAGGATTTCACTCACACCTGCTCAGGGTCAAACCACAGAATATCCCAATAGACTTGAATAAACAGCTGAAGTCAGCATTTGCCAGCCTTCAGCATCTCTCAGCTGGAAGTACCCTGGTTAGCTGACCAATCAGAATAGGTTTACGATTCCGGATTTCTGTCCAGCAATGAACTGTCTTTGAAAACATTTTTCGTGGAAATCCCTGGTGAAAAAACCTCTTCTGCTCTTGCTGTATAGAACACAACTCAAGGCTGCCCTGATTCAATGTGCCTGAATTGCATTTGTTGGTTTACCAAATAAATGCTATTTCCTTCGACTTCTGTGTCAGTTTTCTTTCTTTTTTTTTTTTTATTTTACTTAACAGTGCTTAGGTTTATAATCCAATACTGTTTTATATATTTTGTTGCTCAAATTTTTTCAACTTTGGCTATTGGGCTTTCTTTCAGTTGGCTCCTGTGTCCGTTGACACAGTCCCTCAAAGTGGATTTTTGTGTTGTCGTGTGTGTGTGTGTGTGTGTGTGTGTGTGTGTGTGTGTGTACTACTATAGGATTATCCAGGTGCAAGTATTTTCTGCCTCAGACACGGTGATTTTTCTGATGGTAGGTGGGGCATGGCCCAACTAGATCAACAGAAATCCTTTTGTGCTAAGTGAAAGAAGTGAAATAGATGCGTAGAGAAAGGCCACATTAACTTTACCACTGTGAGCTTGGGCTATGGGAAGAAATGTCAACTGTTGCTTTAAAAGAGTCAGCTTGACAATGAAGCTAATATCTAGAAAGGAAGAGAGGAAAAGGGGAAAAAAGAGAGAAAGATGCCTAAAGGCCATATGTGAACGTGTGGATCTAGCTGTGTATGTCTCTCTCTGGACTACTTGATGATATGAGCCAGAAAAATTCTTTGCTTTTTCTTAAACTCATTTGAGTTTTTGTTGTTGTTGTTTTCTAATAGCCAAACAAAAAAGGTAACTGACTAAAATAAAGTTACTTGAGCTCAAAAGATGCTTGTTGGTGTCTAATGGTGAGGGATATATCAGCTCTGATGAGTAGCTGTATTATGAAAACAAACTCACAAAATAGAATTTTAATAAATTAGCACAGTATCACAAAAAGTTCTTCATATAATTAATGCATTAAAGTGTCTTAATGTGTTTTTCATTAATTCACTTTTGGGGTAACTGAAAATAAAAAAAATCTTCAGAATATTTGACTCTTCTTAAAAATACTTAATTGTTGATATCAGGGCATCATCTGTATTCTATTTCTGTAAGACGTTGACTGTAATGGTGTCTGGTCAGTTGCTTTTTGACTTTTTTCTCCAGCTTGATTACAAGACTATCAACTCCATGTAAGTTTTCAGTTTATCTGAAGCCATATTCTTCAAAGACACCTTGGAAACTGCGTCTTTATTCCATGCTCCATTTCTCAAATAATCAACTTCCATCCTCAGGAACGGGTACTAGTAAAGAGATACGTTTGTACAAAGCAATGATATCTTATGTGAGGATTATGTTAGAAAGTCTAGGTGTAAGGTAAAAACTGTATCTTCTGAAAATTGTCCTTGAAAAACTCATAGGAAGTTTCCTTTTTTTTTTGTAAAATGAATAATTGTCCATCATTGAGGATAGCCAATGTTTTCCTCAGTTTTAAATCAGGTGGCCTATTTCCTAGTTAAAATACTTCACTTGGGTCTAGGGAGTATTGTGTAGAAAAAATACATAGTTTTAAATACTAGAATGACTCTCACTTACACTCAGACACACACACAGCGATACACCTAGGTGAAGGGAGGTAACAGCACATTTATATCTTCCAATTTATACATACACCAGGTCTTATTCTCACTGAGTAGATCAGCAGGTTGAATTGTCCTCACTCTAAAGATTATGTATGTCTTTCTGCAATATATGTACAGTTGTAGGCTCAACCCTTACATGCACAGGAAGAGAAATGGCAAGAGAAATATAGAACAGGAGAAGTGACTTCTGGCTCAAGGCAAGATAATCTGATGCTGTTTCCTGTAAATGTAGAGCTGGAAATAAAAAGCTGAACATGGAATAGTCAGGGGGCGCTCCAGCTAGGACGTGATGCAGACTCAAGGCTGGGCCTGCACCTCGAACCTCCAGTGATGGCCTAGTTCTTGGTCCCAGCACTTTGAAAAGCACAGAAGCATTTCTTTCCTTGACTTTTCACTGGACACCTGTGTATTTTTCTAATAAATCTTGCACCCTTTCCCCACAGACTATGGCTCAAGCTAACTTGGAATGGGTTTCTGCTACATCCAAAAGATCTGGATTAATACAGTACTATACTCTGAACAAACACATCCAGTTATTTTTATAATGGTATGAGTATCTTCTAGTAAAACTGATACTTTGAAACTGAAAATTTAATTACTTCAAAATTTAGAAAACAATGTCAGTATTCAGAGGGAAAAAAAAAAATCACAATCAGCTTGTGAAAGCCTCTCGCTTATCTGAAGTTTGCGTTGTTTCTCCTGACTTAGCGTGTCTTTGCTGCTCAGAGCTGCACCTCTTTGATTGGCTGGGGCAGCTTCCTGCTTTCTGGCTTTCTCTAATCCTAAAATTTTGAATTTTTCAAAAATAAAACTTGTATTTGTGCTGTTTTTCCCCGCTTCATTGTAAATTTTCCATTTTCCTTAATGAAGTTCTTCTTACACTTAGAGAGTGAAAACTAATCCTGAGGAAGTTTGTTAATTGCCAGAGGGTGTTGCTAAGGCTTAGTGTGTGGTTTTATTTTTATAAACAAGGCAGTTTATCACATGTTGGAAGAAAGTTGTGACTCAGAGATATTAGAAAGAAGTATAATTTAGTGATAGCATTCTTACAATGATGGCAAGAAAGAAAAGATTGGATGGTAAACAAAAGAAAGAACTGAACTTTACATCAGGTGTTTTCTAGTCACTTTTTAATTGCTTTTCACCGAAACTTAATTGAGGAAGCGTGATGCTGCCCTGCTCATGTTATAAATGCTGGCCATAGAAAGGAATACCACATATGAGATGAAGGGCTGTGAGTGATTCGCCTAAGGTCACAGGCTCAGTTAAAAGGAGTAGCATATGAAGCAGTATAGCACAGTGGCCAGTTCTGAGTCATCCGATGCATGCCATGTAATGACTGGATGACATTAGTTATTTTACTTCTCTGTGCTTCCATCATCTTATTTTTAAAATGGGGTTTCCTACCTTCACTTCCATGTGCAAATGCACACGAAGCATGTGGCACAGCCATTTGTCCATTTATAATAATTACTACCAGGTTTTAATCGACCAATTCCAGGTACCTGCTGCCTTCCATGTCATCTATGTGGCTTGGTCATTTGATGATGACAGTAGGAAGGAGTGAGATATGTGCCTTCTTCTCAATGGATTTGTTAGAAAAGTGAAGGAGCCAAATTATGAGGCCCACAGCTTGTTTTCAAATTACCTTTCCTTTCATTTTCTTCTTGTCCAAATGAAATTATGACAATGAACAATTTTAACACAACTCTCTTTCTCCAAAAGTGTGTAATCTTCCCACCCCACTTAACTATCAGCTGGAAATAGAGCTTGGAGATATTTCACGGTTGTAACCACAGTGGTGATAGGTGGGAGACTTTTAGGAAGACATCAAATGGCTCTTCATATTTCATACCACCTCCTGGGAGGTGGAGGCTGGGAGTCTCTGGCAAAGCTAATTCATTATCTGTAAACCTGTTTTTCATGCCAAGCTTGGCCTCACAGAGGACCAGGATAGAATGCTATCTGAATTATGCTGTCTCTTCAGGGCACTGCTGTCTCTCTCTTAATCTTTGATATTCTGTGACACGTGCTCATTTTTCTGGGCCATTTGCCCATGTGCTTTGGTCTGCATAGGTTTGCTCTTTTTAACTTCACGTATAAACCTGAGAAGAAAGAAACTTGGGGGTTTGGCAAAGCAGTCAGCTTGTAGCTATCCATGGGGGATTATGGCTATGGATGAAACCAGCATTCTGGAGGTCATTTCCAGCATCAAAAAATGTTTAGAACCTCCTTATCTCTGTTAAGAATTTTACTGATGATAACTTTTAGTAACTTGAGGAAACTTTAGAGTATTCACTTTTATTGTAGCATTTTTCACAAACATAAAAATTTGTGAATGTTAATTTTATTATAATTTTAAAATCAGAGTACAAATTACATCCCTCTTGACTTGCTGCCCACATAGCTGGAGTAATTTAAAAAGTCAGATATTGGCCACTTTGCAGTGGTTTCCTTTAGGTTTTCAGGAATATAGATGTTGAACAATTATTAAATTCTCAAAGGAGAGGTACTTTTTATTCCTCACTCTGAGTTATATGTATCTGCTGATGCTGAAAAGATGGGCTTCGTGGTTGAGTGGGACTTTTTTAGCTCATTGTCATAACTCATGGTTAGTGAAGGACTTCCCTTCACATTCTGTTATATTCTGATTCCCTATAAAACCTAAAGATGATTTCTAAAAGTCATTGGTTCGACTCACCATATTTCTCTTTTGTTCTAAGAGTTTGTATTCACTTAGCCTATAAACCCACTACTGCCATCTAATTATAAATTTCTTCATGTCTAAATATATTTGCTCACAATTCTCTGTATAATACAAAGTAAAGAAATAATGAAAATAATATTCTGCTTCTAATGCTGCTGCCTGCTTAGATCTATTTCATTTCTTCTAAGACCCTATTATATTGGCTAGTAATTATTTCCTGCCTCTTATTTTCTTCTTTGTTTTCTATTCAACCTCTCCTTCATGAGCTGCTGGTAACTGAGTTTGATTCATTGCTCAACAAGAATTTTCATTGTTCTCAATAATCTTTGTAGATGTGATTACTTCAAAAGCATGGGTTAAAAAATATGAAGGATACGATTATCTAGATGTGGAAAAATTCATAATACCTCATTTGTACCATTATTAATGAGAGCTGCAGCTAATATTCCTTGACTCCTTACCATGTCCCCATGCCTGGGCTATGTGTGTGCTCTGTTTGTGCATACACATATGTGGCTATGTGTGCATGTGTATTTTGAAGTGCATGTGCATGAATGAAATCTCATGTAGTTCTTAAAACAGCTCTGTGAATTTTGGGTATACTCATTATCTTCCTTTTATAGATGAGGACAAAAAAATTCAGAGTGATTAAGTAATTTCCCCAAAATCACATACCTGTAAGCAGCAGAACTCAAAATTACGTTAGGTAGATACCCAAGTCTTGCTTTTGATGCCAGCATTTCTCCCTTACTGGTACTTTCCTTTTTGCCTTGTGGCACAGTTATTTGGGAATAAGTTTTGCTCACTTTAGCAGATTAAAGATGCTATAAATTCTTTGACACTCTTCCCATCGAGAGGTGGGTTCTATTTCCCCTTTCCTGTACTCTGGACTTGCCTGTGACTACTTTGATAATAAAATATAATGTAAATAATGGCAGGGCATTCTGAGCCTTGCCCTTAAAAGGACTGGCAGCTTCCACTTGGATCTCTAGGAACTTCGAGCCAGTGTGTACACAGCACACATACCCTGGGACTACCCTACTGAGAGGAAGCTTAAACCAGCCACTTAGAAAGGCCATATATAGATAGAGAAGGCTGCCCAGCCAGTCCCACCTGTTCCAGTCCTCAGTCGTTCTAGCCCTCCAGCTGTTCCAGCCATAGTAGCTCAGGCCACAGACTTCAATGAGCAGAAACTAGCTTATTCTTACTACGGATTGTCTAATTCTTGACTAGTAGAATCATGGAATATAATGATACTAAATTGTTGTGTCAAGCCATTAAGTATTGGAGTTGCTTGTTACTGAGGAGGAGATAACCAAAACGTCCACATTTGTGAGTTACGTATTCTTTGAAAACAGAGATGATGTCTCATTCATCTTGACATTTCTAGTATTTGTGTCATTGGAGCTCAATTAATTTTAGTTGATCGAATGAATAAATGAATGAGTGGAATAAAGCTACTGGGAAGACAAACACACTAGTCTCATGGAGCTTTTGTTTCAGATGGAGTGATGGGGAGACAGGTAATAAAGACATAAAGAAACATTCTCAGGAGGTGGTGAGTACTGATTGGAAAATAGGGCATAGTAAGAGGACATTTTTGCAGAGACTGAAGAGGGAATTGAGTGAGACTTTAAGTACCTGCATGCCACCTGGACTTTTACTTTCATGCTTAAAGGCCAAGAATCTGGCATCTGTGTTCTCTATGTCCATGTACCCCTGAGTTTTGTGATGGCTGCACCACATCTCAGGCCTGAAAAGAGGTTGGTGCCCGGGCAAAAAGTGTGGGCAGAAGCAGCATTGGTTAAGATATCACTGAACAAAAACCACCCTCAAAATATGTTGCATTCTCTCACTCTTCCAAAGCCTTACAAGTATAGTTCCCTTTGTGTGGAATGTTCTTTACAACTGCAAGCCCTCTCATCATTTTCTTGTCAAGTTAAAAGGCTCCCTTCTCAGACAGTAAATGTCTTCCTCTACTGTGTTACAGATCTTTGTTTTAATAGCACTTTTCTCAAACGCTTGCCCATCCTCTCTAATATAAAAGCTGTTATATAGTTTTCCCCCAGCTATTTGTGAAATAAATGAAGGTATGGGATCTGTGTCTTCCCATCATCCCCACTATAGCTTTTAGTACAGTGTTTTGCAGTAGAAGATGCTTATTACATGCATGTTCAAAACAAGAAACAGAGGAAAGAAAGGAAGGAAAGGGCCTTACCTCCTTAACTTTATTTGCTTAAGAGAGACCTGGCACATAAACTATATTCAGTAAATAGTTGATGAATGAATGAATGAATATATGAATGAATTAATTCATGGCTAACTTGTTATTGTTTTCAGTATTTTTGATAAAAGGTTAATTTTCATCAAAAAATTCCCCTATCAAATTCCCAAAGGCAAATATATATTTTTTCAAATAGTTGAGTAGTCCTCATTGACGATCTGGGCCTCATACATTTTGCAATGTACATAAGGAATCAAATTTCCTGGCATTGTAAAAATTAGTCACCAGAGCATGTCCTCAAGTTCTATACATTTAATTAAACTAATGTTTTAATGGGAACCAGATTCTCACAATGTGAAAGCTGCTTCTGGAAAGTAACTTAGGAATTTTTAGACACTAGTGTCCATTCTCTCTCTATAAGAACATAACCTATAACTATTTAAGTTCACCAGCTGAAATACTAATGAGCTAAAAATGCTAATTTTTAATGCTGAAATTGTGCAATTTAAATCCAGAAAATAATTTATGCAGTAAGATGCCTTAGTGTGATATAGGCACATTCACCCACCCCCGCTTCAGACAGACAGGCAGACACACACACACACACACACACACACACACACACACACACACTTTAACTGTTTTGCTATAATCCAAATAAATAATTTGCAAAAATACATTTCCCCCGTGCATACCTGTGAACTCTTTACTGGTAGCTAAACTTAAAACTTTCTCATGTAAGTTTCTGGAAAGATATTGATTAATTAGAATGTAATGGCACTATAACTATGCCGTTCTTGTTTCAGTAGCAATTTTGATTACATAGTGTGAGATGTAGAATATGTAAAAAAAAGTATCAGATATGTTGTCTTTGCACTAAAATGACAATGGATTCTGTTTATATCATACTATTATGTCAGACAGTACTAAATTGTTTAGATATATTAATAGACACCCCAAATGTTACCTCTCCCTTTTAAACATTGTAACTGGCAGAAGTACAAATGTTAGTAAAGGGACAAAACTGTTTCCTGATTGAATGGAAGAAAAAGACTTTGAATGAGTTGACACAGTTAAGGAAATTAATTATTCTAATTCAACACATTTGAAGAATTAAGTCAGAGACTTTAAACTGGTACATTGGAATGAATGACCATATCATTTGCTATATAAATATCAGGAATTGAAAGCTCGTTTGTTATTTGCTGCTTGTTTAATTGGTTGGTTTCTGGCTGTAAAGGGAACACTGGGCTCATTCTAATTGATTAAGTACCTTGCTTCTCCATATTCTTTAATTTCGGATTCAAGGCTTGTATGTAATCTGTTTGATGGTTTTATTTGCTTTTTTCTGTAATGCAACTTTGCTGACTAGGAATTGGTTTACTCTTTCATGTCTGAAGGCTCTAATAAATTGAGGAGCTTAGGCAGACAGCTCTTTTATCCAAGGGCCCTTACTGGTCTGGTGAGATTGCTGAAACCTGCCTAGATCCAAAAAAGGCTCAGAGAGGGATCAGAGTCCTGCAGGCAGGAAGAAACAGGAAATTTTTTTGCAGTGACCTCAAAATAAAAAGGGAGAGAGAGACAGAGAGAGAAAGAGAGAGAGAGAGAAAGAGAGAGAGAACAAATCACTCAAATGGAAGTCTGTGCCAAAATAAGAGAATGAGAGTAGGCTGGTTCTGCTTTGGCTGATGAAAGGATGGAGAATTGAAAAAATGATCAAAAGTGACATTGTGGGCCAACTTAGAAATATCAAAAGAGACTGTACTGCCGATCAGTCGTGGAATTCACCATCCACTGGGGAACAGCTGCACAAACGTTTGCTGAGTGATTATGTAGAAATTGTAGTAATTGATGTGGTAGATGCAGCCATAACATTCACTGGATTCTCTCTCTTGCTTTCCTCCTTGTCTTTCCTTTTGACTTTTCCCTTGCCCTTGACTTTCTCTTTCTTTTCACAAAGACAGAACTGTGTCAGTTGATACAAAGTTGCATGAGACCTAAATCCTGCCCTCAGAGAAGTCTGAATCTGATGGAAGTAGAATGGGGAACGTTTACCTGTGTTTTCTGTTTTGCTTGCAAACAGATTCTGATAAAATTGCAGGAAATCAGTGGGGTTGGGGGAAGTCTACTTACATTAATTAATGAGATGAAAATTTTATTACTGTCAAAGGGCGTCTATTATATCTGATTTCCTCTATTTTGAGAGTGCCAGTTAATTAAAAGCTTTACTAATTACAGTTCCTAGTGGATGGTATCTTTCTCTTTTTGAGAAATTTAATCTACATTCCTGTTTTTGCCTGTCTTAGTCACAGATATCAACTTAAGATTCTGACTTACAAATCTGACATGAATATGGCGAAATGCAGTGTGTTCTTCGGGATTAATCTTTAATATTTTCAAGATCCACATCAATTGAAGGATCTGAGTTGATGAAAAGATGACTTTCAGCTTTCTGGAGGAGCTCAAGAGGACCCTGGGGAGTTTGTTTTGTCCTTGGATGAAAGAGAAAGGGGTTTGTTGTAGGGATAAAACAAAGGCACTTTCTATGGTGAGCTGACATCTTGGTGGTTTTTTGGTTTTGCTTTATTTTCTGGCTGCCTCGAGCAATTCATCATCAGAGGAGCCATCAGTGCTTTTGGCCTTTTATGTACCTAGACACACCAGCCAGTAGAGGAATACGATGTTTGTGATCAGTGCTTATGGGCAGTGGTGACTGCCAAAAGTTCTGAGTTTCTGGTGCTAGCAGTCTACCTGAGTGTCAGTGAAAATTGGCCCCAATGCTACTGTTCCACAGACACAGTTCATAATAAAGGCTCTCTCTATGCCTGGAAGGCCCTTCTCCACTTTTTCTAAATACATACATCACCCTGGCCTCATGGACTTTCACCTGCTTAGAATCTATTCCTTCTTCCTGTACCACCATCTTGATATTTTGGAGAGCCTCTTCTCTCTCAAGCTGAATCTGTGGGAAACAGCGCATATAGTGTTGAACTGAATAGTGTCTAGAGCCAGACTTCCTGGGTTTGAATCCAGTACACAGACTCATCATCAGTATTGGATATACTCTGTTCTTTGTATTGATCTTCCTGTATCTGTCCTCAATTGACTGAGCTCCATGGGAGCTCCTCTAATTGTCATTTCCATGTGGACCACTTCAGCTGCTAGCCCAGAGCCTAGAACATGGTAGGAACTCATAGGATTAAATGAAGGAACCCCCGTCATGAATAATGACAGGACTTGCTGTGGAACACTGGCATGACATTTTCCCTGTTCTATCTGTACTCCCATCAACATTGATATAAAAGAAGTTTTCATCTGAAGTTAGAGAAGGATGTCTCCTTCCACCTAAAAAATAACCCTATCGCTTTCCAAGCTGCCTTTTTCTTGTAATTTTTTTCAAATGTGCTATAGTATGTCGTCCAGGTCATTGAATGAATGGAGTATTTAAGGTAGTTCAATCCTTTGGAAGCTGTTAATAGACTTGAAACTGTGGTGATATTGCCTTATTATCACTAACTTAATGGTTTTTTGGTGTGTGCTGATAAGGTCTTTTTGACAAGCTGAAAATGTGTGAACCCATATACTTCATGTACTTTGGCAGACGCATTTGTGATGAGGACTTCTTGAAGACAATAGCCTAACTTTTATAATTATTTCTCTATAGTAAATAAAATTATTTTAAAGAATTGTTTTCTTCCCCTATTAAGTACTGCATGTCAAAGAAGTAGGAGGATGGAACAAATTTGGATATGAGTTTCTCCCGTAGTAGAAAAGTTAACATAGAGTTCACTGAAACCTGCCTTGGTCAAATAAATTAGTACTGACTTTGGGGAAAAAAGAAAAGTGAAGGAGAAATAAATGAAGAAAAAAGCATAATTCATTCTTTTAATGTGGGGGGTTTATGTGCTTTAGCATGCATCTTTCTGTTGTTGTTTACAGGCCTTGATGTATTGACATCTTGCATCACAGATGCAAAATCACCTCTCAGTGCATTTTTAAGTGCTTAAGGCAGAGTTGTTCAAGCAGTAGAGAAAAAGGGCCAGCTCCTGTGGTCTGAATCTTGATTTCCGAGTGACAGCTTTCTTCTTACTCCTCTCATTTACATTTTTGTGTGAATTGGGGCATGCTCCTAAAAATTCCTTCTTCTCTGACTTGAGTCATTATTTCATTTTGCATTTTTATATGCTAAATGTCCAAGTTCTAAGACTGGAAGTGTTTCAGTTATAATATAATGGATATAAACATCCATTATAATATAATGGACAGATATATTTTAACATAATATAATGGATGTTTCTATAATGGATATAAACATCCATTATATTATAACTGAGATGAAAATATTAATACTGTTATATAACAGTTGATAGTTAGCATGCATTGATTAATATTTAATAAATCAGAAATTCAGAACCCACCCTTCTATCTCATCTAGCTTGTTACAGAGGAAAATCTGTTTCAGACTCTTTGGTCTTGGTACAACTGTGCTGTAAGAAAGCAATTTCAGTGGAAAAAATGGATTTGGATCACAGTTTCTCATTGAGTTTTGTAGAATTTGTCAGTTAGCAAAAAAAAATGGCCTTACTGAAAATGTATTTGCTTCTCTGTTTACACGTTCTAACTCAGATCTGATGCTATTTGAACAATTGTCGACATGCCTTTTTAACTTCCAATAGTTAGGAGTAAATCAGTTATTCTCAATTTTTGTTTTGCTCTTGTGCCTTTAAAAGTTGATTAAAAGTCACCAGGTTGCTCAGAGTTCTAAGTGAATAGACATTGTCATTAGCTCTTTGATAATGTTCTCTGTGTTCTATAAACCAAGTAATCAGGTTTAGCTTGTACTTGTGTCAAAGTTCCCAGAGGGATTGCTAATGAAAACAAAAAGGCAATATATGTCATTGTAATAAAGCATCATTTTGCTCAGAATAATTTCAAAATGAATATTTTTGGCCCCATGTGCTACATTTCTGACCTTAGTTTCCCCAGGTTCTTCTCTATCATTATTTCATCTATTACACGTCAGGGTGAATTAACCAAGGTTACGTCTATACCAGCATTTTAATTATCTGGCTTTGTTGATGGCTTGTTGAAATTGCTTTCACGTGGCAGGTTGAAACACAATAAATTTATAGTAGGGATAGCTACCCAGCATTCAAAGCCTTCTTAATATACACGTCCTTTCATAGGAAGACTTTTTGTTTTGTTTTGTTTAACATTTAGAAAATATACTCTAACCTCATTTTTCAAAAACAATCTTGCAAAGCAGAAGTATTATTGTTTAGAGACCCTAGAGGTTTATGGCATTATAACGTAGACTCTAAATAAGGGTTCCTTAATCAAGGCACAACTTCCGTTGTCGGGGTTGTTCTGTGCTTTGTAGAATGGGTAGCAGGATCTCTGGTTTTTACTCACTAGATGCCAGTAACATCTTTCTTTCCACAAGTTGTGACAACTAGAAATGTCTCCAGACTTTGCCAAATGTTCTCTGGGGGAAATGATTACACGGGGTTGAGAACCACAGCTCTAAATTATCATTTCATACAGGTTTTATTCTTTTGCCACATTTATGTTGCCCTTTGGCATGTTTCTATGACATCGGTAGTCAAATTTTAGCTAGTTTTCCCAAGAAGCTTTTTTCTCTTAGATATAAAGAATAAATTTTAATTTCTATGGAAAATCTGCCTTGTATCACAGCTTCCTATATCTTAAGTTCACTTGATTACAGGTGGATTATGCTGATTCAACTTGTTGGACCAAATGTTTCTGATATTAAGAACAAAGCAATAAATAATTCTAGAAGGTGAAAATGTTTGTATTGTATATTTAATATTTGAATTGAGATCCAGAATACAACTCCTGTAGTGTATCTCTTAATAGAAATATTACATGTCATACGATTCTCACAGTTTTAAATATAGTAATGATAGAAATTATTGTAACAGTGGCAGATAATCATCAAACACTGATTTTACCTGGTAATGTACAAAGGCTTCACTTAAGTTGAGTCGCTTAATGCTTGCAAGGACCTTGAAGCAGGAACTATTGTTATTTTATAGAGAGAGAACAAAGAAGTTTTAGAAAAGTTCAGTCACCTACCCAAGTCAACTATTACTCAAGGTGGGTGCCAGGACTTGAATCAAGGGTTTCTGACTCTTAAAGATGCTGCTTTCAACTCCTGTGCGATTCTTCCCATCACTTTCAGTTCTTCTCTGTTGCATCTCCTCACGCTCGCCTCTGAAGTGTACTCTGGACTGACCTTTAACTGCCAACATCTGAATCTCTGCCTGAGGGAAGTTTCCCTGTTAGGGACTGCCCTGCCCACACTCAGAGCAGGTCAGAAGTTCCACAAAATCAGCACCTACCTCAGCAACTCTAACTAATGACTGGTGGGCGTTTGTTAAATACCCTAACTCCTTCAACCCTAAGCTAAGCTAACTCTGAGGCTGTTCTATACTGGATTGCAAGATTCTACGCTCGCATTAAGCTCTTTTTGTCCACGATGATAGAGAATTTGTTTGATAGTATACCTTATTCACTGCCTTCCTTTTCCTCTCTCATTTGCTACTCCCTTCCAGTATTTCCTGAATCACTTTCCGAATAATTAACTTGTAGTAGAACCCTTACTTTAAGGTCAGCTTCTGGAGGAATCCAAACTGAGCCGGTTATCTTTCCAAAATGTGCTTTGATGAAGAACTTGCTTGATATAGGGTTGATTTTGAACCCATACTAGACTTCCACACTGATTAGCTAAAAACTTAAAATTTTATATTTTTTATGGAGTGATAGACCAGCAGTTCACATATTTTCAGCTAATGTGTTACAATGTATTTCTCATGTTATAAAAATTTACCAGTTTACTTACTACGTGGAGTGAATTTCCAGGTTTGAGATTCAGAGACGAAAAAACCAAGTGGAATCAACCATCTTCCTGAGTTGAGGGGATAGAACTGGGAGTTCAGTGAGGTCAAGTCAGGAGAATTTGCTGTGTAAAGTTCTGGGAAGGAGAGAGCTGCACGGATAAAAGGATAATCCAGAGATTTTTAGCAGGTAATTACATTAAAACAGTTGTAATTGTATTCCATATGTTTAAGAAACAATAGGAAAAATTTATTATGTTAAGAAATATAAAAGATCTTATAAATATTTTCCCAAACTTGTAGAAATGGATATTAAAATGTCAGTAATGAGAAATATAATGAACGAAATTAATGACAGATTACATGTGGCAGAAGAAACTATTAATATACTTGAAGATGTAGCGATACAAACTATTCAGAATGAAACGCAGACAGTAGACTGAAAGAATTGAAATAACACACACATACATGTATACGTACACTATATATACATGCACTATACATTCTAAAGCAACTACTAATATATCACTACTATGAATTATAGTTAGTAAGTCAGCACAAGAGATGAAATAGAATAATAAAAAACATTCGACCCAAAAAAATGCCAAAAAAGAAAAACAAAGAACAGACAGCACAAATGACAAACAAATAGTAAGATGATAGGCTTAAACTCAACCATGTTAGTAATCACATCAAACGTAAGCTGTTTAAAAAACACTCTAAAGATATAGACTCTCAGTTTGAATTGTTGAAAGTGACATCTAAATACATTCTACATATTGAAAACCGCTTTAAATATACAGACACCAAAAGGACAATCGAAAAACAAAAGAGAAAGGTAATTTGGACTTTAAGAACTTTTGCTCTTTGAAAGACACTGTTAAGAAAGGGTAAAAGCAAGCCACAGAGTAGAAAAAAATTTTATCTGCAGATTTGATAAAGGACCTGTTTATGTAATATATAAAAATTTCTTCAATTTTAATTAGAAAACAAAATGCTGAAATTTTAAAATGGGCAAAAGATGTGCACAAATACTTCACAAAAATATATATGAAAATCAAATAAGGACGTAAAAGGATGATTAATTTAGTTATTAGAGAAATGCAAATTAGAATTACAATGAGATACCATTGCACATCTATTAGAGGGGCTAAAGTTAAAAACAAGAACCATAATGATTATTGAAAAGGATGAGCAACATCCTTCTCCACTGGTGAGAAGATAAAATGGTGCAACCACTTTGAAAACAGCCTGGCGGCTGTGAAAGAAGTCATGTAAGACAGGCGCAATGGCTCAAGCCTGTAATCCCAGTACTCTGGGAGGCCAAGGTAGGTGGATTACTTGAGGTCAGGAGTTCGAGACCAAGCTGGCCAACATGGTGAAACCCCTATCTCTACTAAAAATACAAAAAAATTAGCCAGGCATCATGGTGCACACCTGTAATCCCAGCTACTTAGGAAGCTGAGGCAGTAGAATTGCTTGAACTCAGGAAGCAAAGATTGCAGTGAGTCCAGATGATACCACTCTACTCCATCCTGGGTGACAGAACAAGACTCTGTCAAAGAAAAAAGAGAAAAGAGAGAGGGAAAGAGGGATGAGAGGGAGAGGGAGGGAGGGAGAGAGAAAAAGAGAGAGAGAGAAAGAAAGAAAGGCAAACATACATCTGCCACGTAACTTAGTCATGCAACTCCTGTTTGCTAAAAGGAAATAAAAATACTCATCAATATAAAGACTTCTGTAGCAGCTTACTTTTCTATAGACAAAATTGGAAGCAACTCAAATGGTCAATTAGTAGATGAATAGATAAACAAAATGCGATCTATCCATGAAATGAAATACTAAGCAGCAATGAAAGGAGTGAACTATGGATGTACAGAAATAATAGTGCTGAATGAAAGGAGCCAGACCAAAAAAAAAAAAAAAAAAAAAAAAAAGAACAGTATATATTTGATCATTTCATTTATTAAAAAATAATTCTAGAAACTGCAATTAATAACACTTGAACACAGACCAACAGGATACTGGGAAATGGGGATGGGAGGAGTGTGAGGGAGGGGAGGTAGGGTGGATAGATTATAAAGGAGCACAATTAGGGGCACAAAATAGATTATAAAGGGACTTCTTAAAGTCCAATTTACCTTTCTTTTCTTTTTTTGATTGTCCTTTTGGTGTCTATGTATTTAAAGCAGTTTTCAATAGGCAGCATGTACTTAGATGTTACTTTTAGTAATCCAAACTGACAGTCTATGTCTTTTGAGTTTTTAAGACAGGTTACAATTAATATGATTACTAACATGGTTGAGTTTAAGTTTACCATCTTACTATTTGTTTGCCATTTGTGCCATCTGTTCTTTGTGATTTCTTTGCTTTTTCTGCATTTTTTTGGTCGAATGCTTTTTATTCTATTTTATTTCATGTTGGCTCATTAACTATAACTCGTAGTAATGATATTTTAGTAGTTGCTTTAGAATATATAGTTCATGTATATACAGTGTATGTATATATGTATATGTAGGTGTGTATTATTTCAGTTCTTTCAGTCTATTGTCTTTCATTTTGAATAGTTTGTGTTGCTACATTTTCAAATATATTAATAGTTTCTTCTGCAACATTTAATCTGTCATTAATCTCATTCATTATACTTTTCATTTCTGACATTTTAATATCCACGTCTACAAGTTTGTTTGGGTATGGTGGATAGATTCATGATGTTAATGGTGATGATGGTTTCATGTATACATATATATGTCAAAACTTATCAAATTGTACTGATTAAACATCTAATGTTTATTTCAAGTATCTCTCAGAAAACTTGTTTTAAAAAACATAATTTTGAAAGAATCTGTGCAGAAACCCTCTAAATTTATATATTTTTATAGTTGTCTTGTTTATATCAAATTCAAGCATATTGGCTTTATAAACTAATCTTTATTGGGTCATTAAAAAATATTTAGTTTTCAGCAAATCAACTTTTTTCACACTCAAAACACATTGTTTAATATAATATAATTAAGTCATCTAATTAAGAAAGCAAAAGAAAGTGGTGTAAGTGGTGGTTGGAACAAACACAATCGATGCATGATAAAAATCCAAGCTTCTCATTGGAGGAGAAGTTCTGGGTTGATTAGAACCTGATTCAAGGTGTCATCTGCAGGCCAGCAGCATCAGTATCACCTGAGAGCTTCTTAGAATCTCTGAGCTTGCTATTAACTGAATTAGGTTAACTGATTAACTGAATCAGGTTCCCTAGGTGATTCTTATGCACATTAAAGTTTGAAAACGTTTTCTTTGAGAATAGCCTACTATCTTTGAGAATTGAATGTGTTGTGATTAGGCAATACAGCTTTTTTCTTCTCATGGAAATAGTTATTCAATTTCAAGCATCAGTTAAATAGGGCATTGTTTATATATCTTCTACTGTTATATATTTTTATTTTTTCATATCTTGTTTTCTTTACTTTAATTTCCTTTTTTGACATTGGGTCTTGCTTTGCTGCCCAGGCTGGAGTGCAGTGGCATGGTCATGGCTCATTGCAGCCTTAACCTCCCAGACTCAGGTAATCCTTCCCCCTTAGTCTCCTGAGTAGCTGGGACTATAGGCACATGCCACCACGCCTGGCTAATTTATTATTATTATTATTATTTGTAGAGACGAGGTCTCACTATGCTGTCTAGGCTGATCTTAAACTCCTTGGCCTCCCAAAGTGCTGGGATTACAGGCATAAGCCACTGTGCTTGGCTTATCTCAGGCTTTCCTGAGGTATAATTTACACACATTAAAATGGACCAATTTTATGTGTACAAGACAATGAGTTGATAAATACATAGAATCCTGTAACTATGACTTTTACAGCCAGGATACAAAATATTTCTATTTCCTCGAAATGTTACCTTTGGCCCCTTTGCAGTCAATTTTTTTCCTCTAATCCATGGCCCTTGCTAGAATTGCATATAAATGGAGTTACTTAGTATTTCATTTTTTTTCTTCTTAACCCTTGTTTTTGAGATTCATCCATGCTGTCACATCCGCAGTTCATGCCTTTTATGGATGCACTGTATTCCGTTGTATAGAAGTGCCTTATAGTTGCTGGTGGAAGGCAGGCCTGAGACTAGTAGTGTCCAGGGAGCCTAGGAATAGTCATATGACCTTATGTGGTAAAGAGGCTGCCATGTGTTACCCCAAAAATTGGCCAAAAAGTTGGAAACATGGATTCTAGTGGTTGAATTCTTACCCTCCAAATGCAAGTGATAGTCACCCTTCAGGCAAGGGTGCTCACCAGCCCATCCGCTGTATCGCAGAGCCATCAGAATCCAGACTTTTCCCTGAAAAATTGAAAATCCTCTTGTCCCTTCCTGACAGAACCTCTCTAGAGGCACAGCCGCTCCCTGCTGTAAACACAGTGCCCTTTGGAGAGGAAAGTGTGGAGGGAGGGTGAGAACAATTTACTTGAAATGCTGAATATTTGCCTAATTGTCTTTAGATGTTATTGCCTGGGGACAAAACCAGTTGCTTTTCTTCTTCCTTCTACCTGAGTGTACAGATACCTGAGGAAGATCAGACCAATGATTCAGAACATCAGACAGCATACATTTTGGATTGATTCATTTCTAATAGAATTTATTTTGGAAGGTTACCTGAAAACTTCAAATGGTTATTTCCTCCTTTAAACTGACAATCCTGACATTTAAACTTTTTTAACCAATTGGTACATTTTATCATTTTAGAAAGGTTGCATCTTATTTTTATCATGAATTTCAGTTGGGAAACTGAGTCAAACCTCAAGTCGGGTTTGACTAAAGTTTTATTTATAGTTATTTTTCCTAAATATTCTCCGGTAGTGATTAGAATTAGCCACTGGACAACCATATCAGAACTAGGAGCTCAGTAATAAAACAAGAAGGATGAAAATAATCAAAGAGGATTTGCAAATGATTAAGGTACCGAATTTCAGTTGTGCCTTTGAAAAATTCATTCCCTCTTTTTGCAAGCTGTTGCATCTCATTTCACCAGGTGCCTTGCAAAGTATTCTTGATGAGATGTGCTCTTCATGGGAATCACTCTTTCCCCTGTATTTGGGTATACTTACTTGCAGGCTCTCAATAGATTCACTTATGATTTTCAACATTTCTGCATTAGATATTTTTAAAGAGAAAAACAAAATCCAGGGAATATAGCTTTTGAGGTGGAAAGTCTGAAACAAAAACAATTTGATGACTGTCACAGACAAAGCAGCTAAAGCTCTAAAGTATAATGCAAGGTTTTTATAAACTCCAAGTTGTAGGTTACTCTTTGGCATATAATAAATGAGTTCTGAGCCTAGAAGTGGTTTAATCTGAAAACTTCATTTGAGGAAAAAGCAGAGAATCTGAAGGTATAGAATAGCACACACACACACACACACACACACACACACACACACACACACAATTTTTCGTTATGTATACACACATGCATATATAGCTCATTTATCACTTGTTCAACAAATATTCACTGAATTCCTACAATGTGCCAAACCTAGTCCCTGCCCTTTATTGCCTGCCCTATAGTTTAGTGGGGAAAACTTAAGTGGTTAAAATAAGTATTATGACTGGGGTAGTGCCTGGTAACACAGGAGCATCTATCATGAGGAAATAGTTTAGTTTTGGGGCCAAAGATCCCTCTGAAGAAATGAGGTTTCACTATATTATTGTTATATAACGTCTTCATCTTATTTGGCTTCCAACCCCTGGCAGAGCTATGCAGAGAGCAGTTCAGAGCTCTGTGTTTTGTTCTTGTGGCATAGAAGTTGCCCGTCTTCTCTATCTGTGTCTGGGTCTTTCTGGTTTATTTGAAATTCCACGGGAAAAATATCTGAGAACTAGAACATTTTGCCAGGCGTGGGGAGAGGTCTTAGTATTGAGCCCTATTTCCCCCCTCCCTCCTAAACATCTATAGTTCATTGTTTTCCTACTAGCAAGAGTCACTTCTAGTCTTCCACACATTCCTGGAATCTTTCTGTCGCACTTCCTGTAGCCTGATAATTAAATAACCAGAAACAATAATTCATAACAATGGCTAACATATACAGAACATTCACTTTCTACCAGCTGTCTTCTGCTTTAAAAGAAGAGTCCCATCCTATATGCATTTTATGTACTAGCTGCTCTCCCCCATCCCCTCTTAAGAAAAGGAGATAGAGAGAAAGAAGAATGTAAGCAGCGTGGGTGATGCTGCTAGCTGCTTTTTTCAGTGAATCTTGGCCCCAGAGAGAGATGTCTTAGAAGACTTGACACATTTCTCATGGCACTTTCACAGTTAGAGCATCTTGCTGAGAACAACTGTGTGTGATTTCTAGGATGCAAATGGTGTTTTCGCCCTTTGCAAGCTTTCGCTTTATTTTTAATTTTTATGACTTAATATTTATAGTTACTTTTCCTAAATATTTAATATTTATAGTTACTTATACTAAATATTCCCCTGTAGTGATTATAATTAGCCACTGAATAGCCATATCAGACTTAGGATTTTGGTGCTAAAAATAGAAAGATAAAAATAATCAAAGAGTTGTCCAGGCTGGAGTGCAATGATGTAATCATAGCTCACTGCAGCCTTGAACCTGGGCTCAAGCAATCCTCCGACCTTATCCTCCTGAGCAGCTCAGACTACAGGCATTCACAAGTATACCCGACTATTTTTTTTCTTCTTTTTTGAAGAAAGAATCTCACCCTGTTGTCCAGGCTGCTCTTGAACTCTTGGCCTCAGGCGATCCTCCAACCTCAACTCCCAAAGTGGTGGGTGGGGTGAGCTATTGTGCCCAGTCAGCTTTCACTTTATTAACTTTTGAACACAGCCTTCAGAGGTTAAATAACTTGTCCACATACTTTTAAATGGCATAGTGAAGATTTACGTGCCATGAAGATTTACATGCCATGTGCTCTATGTGACACTATCTTTTTGGTTGTCAGCAGTTTATTAAGGGGCCCTGAAAATTTTGGTTGGAACCCTGACAAAGACTGCTTTAAACACTGTTGGAGAGAGAAAATCCAGAGGGAAGGTATCCTTGGATACCATTTTAGGAAATGTTATCAGAGAAGCAATGCATTCTATCTCTTTTTTAAGAGAAGCTTTCAAAGAAACTTAGGGAGAGCTCCATGTATCTTGGAGTGGATGCTTGGGATACTGTGTCTTGACCTAATGCAGGGCATCTGAAGCCAGAAGCCAGAAGCCAAGTAAATTATAACAGTCCTGAGCCTGAGTCACTCGCCCAGGGCACAGATGTTCCATTTAGACTCCGAGCTGTTGAATGATGGCTGCCCCTGCAGCCTGGCTTCCCACCTGGCTGCAGTTTGAGGTAGCAGGTTCTCCCATTATGCTTTATTCTTTTTTTGAAAATATGTTCTTGAAATTGAATTAAATTTGCTGCCTTCATAGCATGTGTTGATTTTTAAATGATTTCCTGGTGTGCTTTCCTAAAGATCTTCAACCACGATCCAAAAGTTCTCAGGGCAAAATGAAGTATCCAACCCAATGAGAGAAGTGTATTATTTCCTTACCTTCAGGTTTAACTGGAAGATGCTGCATTTTGACCAGTCATGATCTTTATTTCCCCAAATGCTTTTGCTTTCCCTGCTGGGATGGCCTAAGTCAATTACTGTCCTCTGCCTGAGGTATTGTTAGTCTTCATTCCCAGAACAAAGAAAACTTATACTATCATCCAGGAAAATTGCCGATCTTCTTGAAACTGTTTCATTTTCCATGGACACTGAAATGTACTCCCCATGGGAGAGTTGGAGATCGAGGTCAGGATTCCCTATAAATGTATCCCCAGGATCTTGCTCAGAAAGATATCTCTTTCCTTTACGTTCTTGAGAAGGGATCTGAATTGGTTATTTCAATAGTTGTTCATTTGTTTATTCATTTATTAATCCATTCAACAAATATATGTTGACAATCTGCTGTGTGGCAGGCACATAACAGAACAAACAGACAAGGACCCCACTGTCATGGAAACTGTGTTTCAGTAGTGGGGAGGGAGAAATAAACCATCAAATAGTTAAGTACCTTAGTTAGTGGTAACTGCTTAGGAGAGGAGGAATAGGGGTGGGAGGCTGTTTGTGTTTTGTAGGGCCATGTGGGCTGCCCAAGGGATAATGGCAAATTAGATGTGTTTCCAGGGAAAGATTTTCTCCTAATAGTTGAAAGAACTGAGGGATTTCTGGGCGAAGGTTTTCCAGCAATGAAAATAAGTGCAAAATATCTAGTGTGTCAGAATAGCATGGAAAATCAGGTGGCCAAAGCAAAGTGACCAGACCAGGATGGAGAGCAGTAGGAGGTCAGTTCAGAGAGGTGATGGAGTGAGGCATGGTGGTTAAGATAAGGATGTTGGCTACGCTCAGAGCTAGACACAGAGATAGGGGAGTTTTGAGCAGGGAAGAGACAATCTCATTTTGTTTATCAGGAAGGCTGTGGTCACTGAACTGAAAATGAGCCAAAGGGAGACATCGGTAGAGGCAGGGAGGCTGTTTAAGATATAGGAAAAATAATCCAGGCAAGAGATGGTATTGACCTGGATTAATTAAATTTAAAAAAACCATGATGGCTAGGTTATTAAAATGATTTAAAGTATTATTTTTAATGTTAAATGAAAATGATTCTATATTTGAGATTTACTGTTGCACTCTTGACAGCTGAAGTTTTCAAAAATAGAATTTGAACATAGATTTTACTATGTGAAATATTAAGTACCTACTAAATACTCAGCTAAATGGTGGTATTCTAGAAGGACTTTGGAACAAGTCACTGTAATCTCATTGGATAAACTACAAAAACAACATTTGCACCTGTGCATACACATTCTAGTTTAGAAAATATGTGAGCTGATCATTTATTTTCAGTACAGATTATGCTTAAATGTGTATCTTAGAAAATATATGACCCCATCATTTAGTACAGTTATGCTTAAATGCTTGCAAGAAACTGATATTCATTAAACACACCCTAGCTACCAGGATCTGTGGTGAGCATTTTAAATAAGGAAGCACATTTAACCTTCAAAACAACTTTATAACAGCAATTATCAAAATTCTTGGTGTCAGGAATCCTTTAGACTTTTAAAACCTATTGAGGACCCAAAAGAGCTTTTTTTTAATGTGGGTTATATACAGTGATAGATAGGAAGGTAGGTAGGTAGTTAGGTAGGTAAATAGATAGATAGATAGATGATAGACAGAAAGATAGATATTTGCTGTTTTCATAATTTAAACATTTTTAAAAATTGATTCATTTAAAATAATAATTAACCCATAACTCATAACATAAAATATATAACAAAGTATATTTTATAAAAATACATGTTAACAAATAAAATATATTTTATAAACATACTATATTTTATATATTTTTAAAATGAGGCAACAGTAGCATCATTGTTTTATATTTTTCACAAATCTCTTTAACAACTGACTTGGAAAACCTCTGGATTCTTATATCTGCTTAAACTTACCTATTGCGATAAGTTGTTTTGATTGAAGTATATGAAGAAAATCTCACCTCATACAGATATGTAGTGGAAAAGGAAGGAGAATTTTAATATCCTTTTCAGATAATTGTGAATGTTGTCTTTTGCTACTAAGTTAAAACCTAAAAAGTGGAAGTTTTTGGAAAGTTAGTTGTGTTGCAGAGTCTGAGATATATTCATTTTTTAACTCTATTAACTTGAAATCCATTGATTATCCATTGCCCATGCCTAAGGTTGTAACATTATACATTGGTGATTTGGAAAATACTGGCTCACTGACTTATGCAGATCTCCAAATGCTGACACATTTCATTATATAATGTATGTTTTAAACATCACATGTGTTGCTATCACCACCAATCTCATCAGAAAATCCTTCACATATTAGGAAGCTGTCAAGCTGCTCACATTGGCAGATGTAAGTTTCCCAAAGTTCCAATTTTCACTTAATAGATCAAATTTTATCATTGACAACAAATGCTGTCAGTTGCTGTCATTGAAGTGACAGGTTGTCTTCTTTCATTTTCAAGAAAATGTTTACCAAATATCCAAGTCGCAATAATCATAGTTGATCTCAGTCATTATTGCAGGTAAAATTGGTGCTCTTTGAAAAAGGCCAGTAGTTCAGCTCACAACTCAAACAGTTGCACAAATACTTTTTCTTGAGGCAGCCATTATACTTCAGTGAGCAGCAGAGGTGCTTTGTGTATACCAACCATTTTATCACAGAGAATATTAAAAAGATTAACACTCAATGGTCAGGATGTAATATGATTAATCATTTTTATTCCTTCATTCGGGACAAATGAACTTCTCCCTCCCCCCCATCTCTTTTCTCTGCCTCTCTCTCTCTTTCTCTCTCACTACAAGCACTAACTGATGAAGAAAACAGTGATTCCTAGTATAGCTAGGTGCCACCGCCTGGACTCATGCTGAGGGGTCAGCAGCTGTATCCACCATTGTCTTTGCACTATCAATGCAAACACCAAGACAGTGACAAAGGCAAACAATACCTTAGTGTTATTTAAAAAAACAGTTTTGAGGGGGCAGATCCAAGATGGCCGAATAGGGACAGATCTGGAGTGCAGTTTCCAGCGAGAACAACATAGAGGGTGAGTGATCACAGCATTTCCAAATGAGTTTTTACAGACCAGGAGGTTGCCAGGCGGAAAAGTGCCATGAGTTTCCAGCATGGCTGTTTCATCTGGCACGGTGGGCCTCTGCACAAAACTCACACAAATCTGGGTGTCCGTTTCAACTGGCACCTGGAATCCCTGGGAGATAGAGCTGCCCATTAAACTGAAAAAAAGAGGGCTGAAACAGGGACCCAGAAAATGTGGCTCAGCGAGTCCAACCCCCACAAAGACCAGCAATCTTAAATGCTCTGGATTGAGAGTTTTGCAGCAAGTGCAGCTGGACCCAGGACAGACCAGCTCTGTGCAGGGAATGGTGTCTGCCATTACCGAGGAAGTCCACCACTACCGAGGCAGTCCACCATTACCAAGGAATCCACCATTACTGAGGCAATCTGCCATTACCAAGACAGTCCACCATTACTGAGGCAGTCCACCATTACTGAGTCAGACCACCATTACTGAGGCAGTTCTAACTATACCTCTATAAACAAAACCACAAGGAACTTCACACAGCAGCTGGGCAGAGCCCACTGCAGCTCAGCAATGCCTCTGATGGCAGACTATGACTAGGCTACCTCCTTGCTGCACAGTGCATCTCTGAAAAAAGGCAGCAACACATCAGAAACTTATAAATAAAGCCCCACCTTCCCAGGACAGAGTACCTGTGAAAAAAAGGTGGTTACAAGTTCCACTGCAGTGGATGTAAGTATACCTGCCCAGCAGCTCAGAATGGAACAACAGAGCTCACAGCTCAGCACTTGAGCTCTCATAAGGGACAGACTGTCTCCTCAAGGAGCTCCCCAACCACCATATATCCAAGGAGATACCTCATAAATGAGAGTTCAGGCTGACATCTGGCAGGTATCCTTCTGGGACAAAGATAACAGAAGAAGAAATTGGCAGCAGTCCTTACAGTTCTGCAGCCACTGCAAGTGATCCACAGGCAAGCAGGGTCTGGAGTGGATCTTCAGGAGTCCTATAGCAGAGGGGCCAGACTGTTACAAGGAAAACTAAAAAACAGAAGGAAATAACTTCATCATCAACAAAAGGATGTCCACTCAGACTCCCCATCTGAAAGTCACCAACCACAAAGACCACAGGTACATAAATCCAGAAAGGTGAGAAGAAACCAGTGCAAAAAGGATTAAAACAACCAAAACTAGAATGTCTCTCCTCCTCGAAGGGATTACAACTCCTCACCAGCAAAGGAACAAGGCTGGATGGAGAATGAGCCTGATGAATTGACAGAAACAGGCTTCAGAAGGTGGGTAATAACAAACATCTCTGAGCTAAAAGAACATGTTCTAACCCAATGCAAAGAAACTAAGAAACTTGAAAAAAGGTTTGAAGAAATGCTAATGAGAATAAACAATGTAGAGAAGAATATAAATGACATAAAGAAGCTGAAAAACACAACACAAGAACTTCATGAAGAATACACAAGTTTCAATAGCCAAACTGACCAAGCAGAAGAAAGGATATCAGAAGTTGAAGATCAACTCAATGAAATAAAACAAGAAGGCAAGATTAGAGAAAAAAGAGTGAAAAGAAATTAACAAAGCCGCTAAGAAATATGGGATTATGTGAAAAGACCTAATATACATTTGATAGGTGTACCTGAATGTGATGGAGAGAATGAACCCAATCTGGAAGACACTCTTCAGGATATTATCCAGGAGAACTTCCCCAACCTAGCAAGGCAGGCCAATATTCAAGTCCAGGAAATACAGAGAACACCACAAAGATATTCTTCAAGAAGAGCAATCCCAAGGCACATATTCGTCAGATTCACAAGGATTGAAATTAAGGAAAAAATGCTAAGGGAAGCCAGAGAGAAAGACTGGTTACCCACAAAGGGAAGCCCATCAGACTCACAGTAGATCTCTTGACAGAAACCTTACAAGCCAGAAGACAGTGGGGACAAATAGCCAACATCCTTAAAGAAAAGAACTTTCAACCTAGAATTGCATATCCAGCCAAACTAAGCTTCATAAATGAAGGAGAAATAAAATCCTTTATGAAGAAGCAATTGCTCAGAGATCTCATCACCACCAGGCCTGCCTTACTGGAGCTCCTGAAAGAAGCACTAAACATAGAAAGGATCAAGCAGTACCAGCCACTCCAAAAACATACCAAGTGGTAAAAAGCATCGACACAATGAAGAAACTGCATCAACTAATGGGCAAAACAGACAGCTAGCATCAAAATGGCAGGATCAAATTCACACATAACAATAATAACCTTAAATGTAAACAGGCTAATGCCCCAATCAAAAGACACAGATTGGCAAATTGGAAAAAAGTCAAAACCCATCAGTGTGCTGTATCCAGGAAACCCATCTCATGTGCAAGGATACACATAGGCTCGAAATAAAGGGTTGGAGGAAGATTTACCAAGCAAATGGAGAGCAAAAAAAAGCAGAAGTTGCAATTCTCATCTCTGATAAATTAGACTTTAAACCCACAAAGATCAAAAGAGACAAAAGCATTACATAATGGTAAAGAGATCAATGCAAAAAGAGGAGCTAACAATCCTAAATATATATGCACCCAATATAGGAGCACCCATATACATAAGCCAAGTTCTTAACGACCTACAAAGAGACTTAGACTCCTACACAATAATAGTGGGAGACTTTAACACTCCACTGTCAATATTAGACAGATCAATGAGACAGAAAATCAATAAGTGTATCCGGGACTTGAACTCAGTTCTGGACCAAGCAAACCTAATAGTCATCTACAGAACTTTCCACCTCAAATCCACAGACTATACATTCTTCTCAGCACCACTGCATACCTACTCTAAAATTGACCACATAACTGGAAGTAAATCACTCCTCAGCAAATGCAAAAGTACGGAAATCATAACAAATAGTCTCTCAGACCATAGTGCAATCAAGTTATAACTCAGGATTAAGAAACTAACTAAAAACCACACAACTTCATTGAAACTGAATGACTGCCTCTTGAATGTTGACTGAGTAAACAATGAGATGAAGGCGGAAATAAAGATGTTCTTCAAAACCAGTGAAAACAAAGGCACAATGTACCAGAATCTCTGGGACACATTTAAAGTAGTGTCTAGAGGGAAATTTATAGTAATAAATGCACACATGAGAAGCAAGGAAAGATCTAAAATCCACACCCTATCATCAAAATTGAAAGAGCTAGAGGAGCAAGATTAAAAAAAAAAAAAAAAAAAAAAAACTCAAAAGCTAGCAGAAGACAAGAAATAACTAAGATCAGAGCAGAACTGAAGGAGATAGAGACACAAAAAAACCCTTCAAAAAATAAATCCAGAAGCTGGTTTTTTGAAAAGATCAACAAAAGAGACCACTAGCCAGATTAATAAAAAAGAAAAGAGAGAAGAATCAAATAGATGCAATAAAAAACGATAAAGGGGATATCTCCACAGATTCCACAGAAACACAGACTACCATCAGAGATTATTACAAACAACTCTATGCACATAAACCAGTAAACATGGAAGAAAGGGATAAATTCATGGACACTTGCACCCTCACAAGCCTAAATCAGGAAGAAGTTGAAACCCTGAATAGACCAATAACAGGGGCTGAAGTTGAGGCAGCATTAGTAGCTTACCAACCAAAAAACGCCCAGGTCCAGATGGGTTCACAGCCAAATTCTACCAGACATACAAAGAGAAGCTGGTACCACTCCTTCTGAAACTATTCCAAACAATCCAAAAGGAAGGAATCCTTCACAAATTATTTTATGAGACCAACATCGTCCTGATACCAAAACTTGGCAGAGACTCAACAAAAGAAGATAACTTCTGGACAATATCCATGATGAACATAGATGCAAAAATCTTTAATAAGATACTGGCAAACCAATTGCAACAGTACGTCAAAAAGCTTATCCATCACGATCAAGTAGACTTCATCTTGGGGATGAAAGGCTGGTTCAACATATGCGAGTCTGTAAACGTTATCTACCACATAAACAGAACACAGATAAAAACCACATGATTATCTCAATAGATGCAGAAAAGGCGTTTGATAAAATTCAACAGTGCTTTATGCTAAAAACTCTCAATAAACTAGGTATTGACAGAACGTATCTCAAAATAATAAAAGCTATTTACCACAAACCCACAGCCAATATCATACTGAACTGTCTAAAACTGGAAGCATTCTCTTTGAAATCTGGCACTAGACAAGGATGCCCTCTCTCACAACTCCTATTCAATATATTATTGGATGTACTTGCCAAAGCTATCAGGCAACAAAAAGAAATAAAGGGTATTCAATTAGGAAAGGAGAAAGTCAAATTGTCTCTATTTGAAGTCAAATCTATATAAAAATCTAATATATAATTGTATATTTAGAAGACCCCATTTTCTCAGCCCAAAATCTCCTGAAACTGACAAACAACTTCAGCAAAGTCTCAGGATACAAAATCAATGTGCAGAAATCACAAGCATTCCTATACACCAATAACAGACTTAAAGAGAGTCAAATCAAGAGCGAACTCCCATTCACAATTGCTACAAAGAGAATAAAATACCTAGGAATACAACTAATGAAAGATGTAAAAGACATCTTCAAGGAGAACTACAAACCACTGCTCAAGGAAATAAGAGTGGACATAAACAGATGGGAAAACATCCCATGCTCATGGTTAGGAAGAATCAATATTGTGAAAATGGCCATACTGCCCAAAGTATTTTACAGATTCAGCACTATCCACATCAAGCTCCCTATGACCCTCTTCACAGAACTGGAGAAAACCACCTTAAACTTCATGTGGAACCAAAAGAGAGCCTACATAGCCAAGACAATCCTAAGCAAAAAGAACAAAGCTGGAGGCATCACACTACTGGACTTCCAACTATACTTCATGGCTACAGTAATCAAAATAGCATGGTACTGGTACCAAAACAGAGATATAGACCAATGGAACAGAACAGAGGCCTCAGAGACCTCGCCACACATCTACAACTATCTGATCTTTGACAAACCTGACAAAAACAAGCAATGGAGAAATGATTCCCTATTTAATAAACGGTGTTGGGAAAACTGGCTTGCCATGTGCAGAAAACAGAAATTAGACCGCTTCCTGACACCTTACACTATAATTAACTCCAGATGGATTGAAGACTGAAACATAAGACCTAACACCATAAAAGCCCTAGAAGAAAATCTAGGCAAAACCATTCAGGACATAGGCATAGGCAAGGACTTCATGACTAAAACACCAAAAGCATTGGCAACAAAAGCCAAAATAGACAAACGAGATCTAATTAAAATCCAGAGCTTCTGTACAACAAAAATAACAATCATTAGAGTGAACTGGCAACCAATGGAATGGGAAAACATTTTTGCAATCTATCCATCTGACAAAGGGTTAGTATCCAGAATCTAGAAAGAACTAAAACAGATTTACAAGAAAAAAATCCAAACAAACTCATTCAAAAGTGAGCGAAGGACATGAACACTTTTCAAATGAAGACATATGTGATGCCAACAAACATATGAAAAAATGCTCATCATCACTGGTCATTAGAGAAATGCAAATCAAAACCACATTGAGATAGCATCTCATGCCAGCTAGAATGGTGATCATTAAAAAATCTGGAGACAACAAATGCTGGAGAGGATGTGGAGAAATAGGAACACTTTACACTGTTGATGGAAGTGTAAATTAGTTCAGCCATTGTGGAAGACAGTGTGGTGATTCCTCAAGGACCTAGAAATAGAATTTCATTTGACCCAGCAATCCCATTACTGGCTATATATCCAAAGGATTATAAATCATTCTATTATAAAGACACATGCACACATATGTTCATTGTGGCACTGTTCACAATAGCAAAGACCTGGAACCAACCCAAATGCCCATGAACGATGGACTGGACAAGGAAAATGTGGCACATATACACCATGGAATACTATGCAGCCATAAAAAATTATGAGTTAATGTCCTTTGCAGGGACATGGTTGAATCTGGAAACTATCATTAGCAGACTGACACAAGAACAGAAAATCAAACGCCGCATGTTCTCACTCGTAGGCAGCTGTTCAACAATGAGAACACATGGACACAGGGAGGGACGCATCACATACTGGGGTCTACTGTGGGGGAATAGAGACAGTGTGGGGTAGGGTGGTTGGGGAGGGATAACATGGGGAGAAATGCCAGACATAGGCAACGGGGGGATGGAGGCAACAAAGTACATTGCCATGTATGTACCTATGCAACAATCTTGATCTGCACATGGACCCCAGAACCTGAAGTGCAAATATATATAATAAAAAATTTAAAAAAACAGTTTTGTTTTTGCAGACTCCCTGATAAGATCTGGGGATATCCCTCACCATTCCTGCTTCATAGACCTGTAGACCAAACTTTGAGAGCTGCTGCTGTATGTAATAGGTGTTTTACCAATGAAGAAACTGAATCTTAGGCTAAGCAACTTGTTTAAGGTGACATGGCTTGTCAGGAGAAAATACAGGACTCTAACCCAAGCCTGTCTCACTTTAAGTTTGTCTGGAAACTTGGTCTGCCCTCCTCCCTTCCCCTGCCTTACACACACACATGCATACATGGTATGTATGTAGACTTTATGTAGAACTTGGGAGGAAGTGTAAACTTGATTATTCAAGAGAACAAAAGGCTCTGGGTAAGAAGAATAAAATAAGCTCAACTGTGAGTACTGAAATGAACATAATTTATGGGGCAAATAAAGAAAACACTCAGACTGAAGTGGAGTCTCCGTGTGGCCATTTCTAGAGAAAATGATGGAGAGGGAAGACAAGTGAGTTGATGTCAAAGTGAAGAGCCTGCCCTTGATTCAGAAGCAAATAGTTTTAAGTTTTTCAACAGATCACAAGATGATGAAAGTTACATTAAACGGGCATTGGTAGTGAATGTATGACTGAAACAAAGAGAACAGGGCCCAAGAATGTCTTGACCATTCAGCAAGCAGTAATGGCTTAAGCTAGAGTGAAAGGAGAGAAGAATCAGAAAAATGTGGCAAAGTTAAAGCACCAAAGGTGGTGGGGAAATGCAAAAGAAAATGATCCTGAAGGACTCTCAGCTTTCATATGTGAAGCTCCAAGGGAGATATGGTGTTTCATCAGTCTCATAGAAACTGATGATGTCTGGAGGAGACTATGCAGTTGACAGTGGTGAACTGATAATGATGTCAACCTAGCCAATTGAAGTGAAGGTGTTCTAAAAACAATTTACATGTGGCATTGAATGGAGGTTATAGCACATGCAAAGATGCATTCCCTGAGAGTGGGTGGCTGAGGGCTTACCATGGAAGATCCCTGATGTTAGAATGGAATGAAGAAGAACCAGTGTGGGAGAAAGGTATTTAAGAGACAGAAGATACCCTTTAGTAGGACTAGCAGCAGCAGGAATTGTAGCTGTAGTCATTACAGAGCCATAGTAATAGGAATAAAGATAATGGCTAACACTTAGTGAGATCTTATGCACCAGGCTTGACGTGCAATAGATCTTTCAACTCTTAGAACAATGTTGTGAGTCAGAACAGGCTTCCATTTTTAAGGTAAAGAAAACATGAGTTAGAAACATTAAGTAATTGGTCTAAAGTCATCCAGTTAGGAAGTGGCTGTCAGTCCTGGATCCCCAATCTCTCTGACCCCAGCACCACTCCTCCATCTTAATACAGTCTTAGGAAAGTCAAGGAGTGGAAAATGTTCAAAAATGGCTGTGTAAAATTCACAAGTGAAGTTGGAGAGTATGAGAACTGAGCAAGATCTTTTTATTTTTCTTTTCTTTTTTTTTTTTTTCAGACAGAGTCTCACTCTGTCACCCAGGCTGGAGTGCAGTGGCGTGATCTTGACCCACTGCAACCTCTGTCTCTGATGCTTAAGTAATTATCATGCCTCAGCCTCCTGTGTAGCTGGGATTACAGGCATGTACTACCATGCCTGGCTAATTTTTGTATTTTTACTAGATACGGATGGGGTTTTGCCATGTTGCCCAGGCTGGTCTTAAGCCCCCGGCCTAAAGAGATCCACCCACTTCAGCCTCCCAAAATTCTGGGATTACAGGCATGAACAACTGCATCCGGCCATTTTTTTTTTTTTTTTTTTTTTTTTTTTTTTAATGATGAGATCTCACCATGTTGACCAGGGTGTTAGACTGGTCTAGAACTTCTGGTCTCAAGCAGTCCTCTTGCCTCAGCCTCTGAAAGTGTTAGGATTTCAGGTATGAGCCATACGCCTGGCTAGGAAGACCATTTTAATAGGAACAAATAAACTGGTAGCCTCATGTGAGGTCTCAATAAAGGGATGATAGAATTAGGTAGCAAGAAATGATGACTGTGCCTAAGGAAATGAAGGGATCTAGCAAAACCAGTTTGTATATGGCAGAGATTTGTAAGAGGAAAAATTTTAAATGGCGTAAAGTAGATATGGGTTAATAATTGAAGTGATTTAAATTTAAGTTGAGAGGGGGCTTAAGTTAGCTGAAATGGATGGGAATGATATCAGGTGACAAAAAAGAAATGAATTTTCACGTTGGTTTGGTGAGTTGTAAATATGGGAGAAGCAAGTCAGGGAAAATAGGATTCAGATTGCAGGTGGAGGAAACAATTTCAGCTTTAAGGAGTGGCCCTTCCCTGAAATAGCAAGAAATGTGAACAGTAATTACGATGGAGACTATTATTTAGAATTTGCTAAAATCAATAGAAAAGTGTCTGGGAATTCTAGGCTGGTGGTCTCAGTGAATTAAAGAAAGATTAGGGTAATCTCTTGTCATGAGGCTAAAACTAAGCTTGAAAATCTCAGGGTTGGAGGAGGCTTCAGATGTCAATAATCAGGTTATGTGACTATGTTATAATGAATTATTCCATCATATACTCTTAATGGGTCAGCCATTTAATAGACATGAATTTCATCTTCCTTTCTTGTCTTTTCTTTATTTACTAGCAGGGACTCTACTTGAAGGCAGTAGCCCTGCTGATTGTTTCTGTCTGGGCACTACTGGGTGCTCAGAACCTAGCCAATTGCCTGATATATAGCAAGGGCTAAAAAATATTTGTTGTATGAATTAATGAATATACTCAACTTAGCCATAGGATGCTAACTTTCTCTTCGTACTAACACCACGATCTCCTCACAGTTGTATAAATGATTTTTTTCTTTGCAAAGAAAAAAATGATTTTCATCTTTTTCAGTCATTGTAATGACTGTGAGTTAGGAACATTGTTATTACACCCGTTTTATAGATGTGGATACTGACTCCCTCGCCCAAGGTTGTAAACAGAATGTAGTTGTTTAAAGCCTGGGTGTTGTCAAATAAACCATTGTGAGCATCAGGTCTGTCATGTATGTGGCATATTATTAAATTGTCTTTCTTTGGCAGATTTTTTTTTTTTTACCTGACCTAGCCTCAGTGTTCCCATCTGTACAAAAGAGATGTGAAACTGTCTTGCATGGTGAGTGCAAAGATTAGTTAACATAATGGCTATAAATTACATAACACAAAGCCGATGATGAAATATGAACTCAAACAGTGTGATATGCTGGTGAGAGCACAGACTCTGGAGTCGGAGAGCCTGAATTTGAACCCCTAATTGCTCCTGTGTGATCTTAAACAAGTCACTAGTTTTTCTGTGGCTCAGATTCCTCATCTGTAAAATATGAGCAATAATGAAGATTAAATGAGTTCATACTTATAAAATGCTTAGAACAGTGCCTGGTACAAGTAAGTACTACGTGTTTTTGTTAATAGGTGATATCTCTTGGAGTTAGGAGGTTCACAGTATCAGTGACTGGTCCCCCAGGTTCTTCTTGTGCATTGATGAATTAGCAGATAACTCTCCAAGTCTTACTTACATTATTTACTTTTGCCTCACCTTTTATCATATGCTTTTAAGGGATCTACTAGTCAATAATCATGGCTTGCATTTTCTTTTATTTCTTGTTTTTTCCTTTGTTTTCCAGAGGAGCCTCAAAATGTCTAGTGATTGGCAGAGAAATAGAAGAATCACAGATTTTAATATTCTGATGATTATATTCTCTGCCTCATCCTTAAAATGAATACTTCTCCCAAATAGTGACTCTTTAGGCTCCTCTTCCACCCACTTCCTAATTCTCAATATTAAGAAACCTGCTCCCATGTCAAAAACCAAAACAAATTTCTGTGTAGACATGTGAAAACATCCTCTTGCAATGCTCTCAGGTCAATGCCTTTTTGCAGGTGACCCTTGCTCCATCTCTGTGGGTTTGCCTCATGGGTCACAACATGCAATCGTTATTTCAGCTTATCACTATCAACAGAATGAATAGAGTCCATTTTCACAATTGTTGTTTTCAAAGTGAATTACTGGGGATGAAAACCTTTGCAGGGTCAGAAAATAGATAAATATTCTCAGCAGGGAATAAAGATGTGGGTGATGAGTGTATCATATGGTTGATTTAGCTTTGTTTGCAACTTTTCTGTAGAGAGACTTGGATTGGAAGGGGGAGGTTTGGAGTCAGAGAGAGGACCCAACAGAGGTAGTTGTTTTAAAAAATGCCTCTGTGTGGTATTAGAGCCTATGCATGCTAATTGAGGTGATGTAACTCTGTTGTTATTTGGGGACCCAGTTTACAGAATAACAACATTTTTGGAGCAAAGGGATTTTAACATAATAGGTCATCTCATGTTGAAGAGATGGTACCTTGTTAAAGACCACTGCCAAAACTGCAGGTTTCCACAGGTACTGCCAGAATGTGGCCCAATAAATTCAGTGTCTGCAAATCTTCAAGATTCGCAGCCTGTCTGCCAAAGTCCTTATTTAATTCAGAGAAACTTTATTAGAGATTTGTGATGTGCCAGACAGTGAGATGAATGGAAAGATGGTAAGAAAAAACTGGATAGGGATTTCTGTCTGCCAGGGACCCAGGTAAGTGAGCAACTGTTCACTTGACTGTAGGCCAGTACCAGGAAAAAAATGTCCTGGGACTGCAGCAGGAAGGTAAAAAGGGGAGGAATTGCTACTTCAATCAGTGGTATAGCAGGCTCTGTGTTATGGAGTGGAGACTGAAAAAAGGAGAGAAAAGTGAAGGAATTGAGCATTGGGTAGGTATGTAAGTTATGACGGAAAATTCCCATCTGGAAGTAAACAAGTTGAAGGAATAGCTGGTGAGGAGCGTTGCCAGTGAAGGCTGGAGGTGAAGCTGACCAGAGCTGGATCGTTATTCTGCCCGCAAGTGGCAACAACCATACACATCTTGGAACACAGAAGAAATACATCGTTAGATCTGTGACATGACAAGATAACTCAGAGAAGCATGGAGGATGAGCTGGAGAGGAGAAACTCAAGAGGTAGAAAGTCCAGTTAGAATGGGACTGTTTGCGGAGGTGAGAAGTAATGAGAGCCAGGCAGTTGTGTTCAAGAGGCAGCAAACATTGGATTCAAGCAACAGTACTTGATAATGGGTTCACAACAGCCACTGAGAAAGGTGGAGGGCTGTCTGCCTTTCCCAGCACCAACAGCTTTGTGCACCTCTTACCTAAGAGAGAAGAGGAGGAAATTAATGAGTTACCCTTTCCTGGGTGAGCAATGCCTGCAGTATCTTTAGTTTCCATCCATACAAGGAGAAGAAGGATATCTGCAGTCAGAGTGGTTGTGAGGCTTAAATAAAATAACATGTGAAATCAGTGTGAAGCAATGCTCAGGACACAATGCCTTGCAAGTCAACTGTTGTCTTCTCTCCAATACACACACATACACACACCCATGGAAAACTCTATAACCTATTGAAATCTTTGAAATCCTGTCCTAACATTGAATAATATTTTAATGCTAGAAACATACTTTGAAAAGTCCAGTAACATTGCTGTTAAAATAGAGAGACAGCCAACAGGCAAGTGACTTTGAATAGAATTCTTTCCCAGAATTGTAGATGAAAGTTAAAGGATGCTATGCTTTTGTAAGGAAATGGTGAAGAACACTGTGTACATTTCTTTTGCCAGCTATTGAGTAGTTTGGCTATCCTCCTGTTTGCCCTAAATGTTTTATTAAGTACTTCACTGAGTACCATGAAATGTCAGATTCTGCACCAAGGGAGTTAACTGACATAGCTGTGAAATACTTTCCCTGGTCTGTTAATAGACTGCCATTCAAATTGAAAACAGGGCTGGTCTGGTGTGGGCAAGATTTAGGTGAATAACAGTCTGGAAAAATGTTGGGATCTATCATTTGTTGTTAGTTGAAATGTTTTTATAATAAGAAAACAAATCTATGGCAAAACTTTATGTGTCAAAAAAAAATGTTGTGTAAAGGACTTGGGTATCTTTTTCAAAACAAACTGGGTATCCCTGTCACAGAAGTGAGTCTGGGCAGATCTCTAAGAACTTGCAGCTTCAGCAGAGCCTTGTCATTACCCTGGACAAAGGCACCATGTACTTATTTCCCCTTCAGGTACTTGATCAAGGCTACAGTGCCCCAAGGGTATCTTCCGCAGTTTGAAGCATTCTGGAGTAGGCCCTCCCTCCCCAGTAGAATCCCGAGCCTCATTTGGTAGATGTCTAAGCCAGTTACCACCATTCCAGCATGCCTTTTGTTAGTCAGTATTTCCATTAGCAACCTGCTTGTCCACTCAGAAATGTTAATGCCAACCCTCTTTTCCCCTCTCTCAGCATCCTGTATTGCCTGGGTAATAATAATTTCATGGAAATGGAAATTGGAGTGATATAATAGAAAAAAATGAAGAGTTATAAAACCTGAATTCTAATGAGACTCATTAGCTGGTTGACGTTGGTCAGGGCAAGCTCCTTTAAGTCTCAGTTCTATTACCTTTACAAGGTAGGTAATGATGCCCAGCATTGAAGGTTTTTAGGAGATTTAATGAGACAATGTACATAGGAGCTACTACTAGAACAATGTCCAGCACAAAGTCGTTGTTCAACAAGTGATTCATTAAAAATTTTAAAAATTCTTATCTAGAATTTGCATGTTAGAGAATCAAAATGAAAATTCTTTCTGGGCCTTCTATGTTATGAATGTTGGATTTCTCTGGAAAGAAGTCTGAATTTGGAGTTTACAGATCAGTTGAGTTGGAGACTTCTAAATATTCATTTACAGTTGTCCTTTGGTCTACAAGAATTTCAGCTTTGCAAAATATGCTAGTGAGACAAAATATCTTATGATGGCAACAAATTCAGTGGTGGAAATTCTTTGCTGATCTTTGGCAGTTTATCCGTCAGTAAATGTTCTTAAAAATAGCATGCACAACACTTATAGCAATTGCCATTTTTGAGAGCTCTTTGTGCTCCAGGCACTGGGCTAAATTCTTTGTGTACAGCTTCTCACTTTTTCCTCCCTACAACTCTGAGATGGTTGTCTTTACACTAGTTTTACAGGGAAGAGACCTGAGGCTCAGATAAGCTAAAAAAAAAAATGCATACTAAACCACCAGCTTGTATACCGAGATCTGTTACTGATTCAGGCTCAGTCAAGAGGCACTGCTGTTTGCTTGCTGAAATGAAGCTCCATTCCGAGAACATACAGAGAGTTACTTGAGGACAGGTGTTAGGTTGCAGATGCTATCCAGCATCAGGGTAGCTTGGTTGGATGCAGCAAGATGCTATAAATGGCTTGTGAATGATAACTAAATGGAAGAGGGATCCTGATGGTGGTTACTCCCAATGGCTCTCTGGAGGTTGTGAATGGCCCTGTCCAGGTGCACCTGCTTGACGGAGTGAGGAGTGTGGAATCCTTTCTCACTCTGCTCACTAGGCTGGGCACCTACACGGCTGCATCTGCCTTGAGGAAGGGCACTATTTTCTATGAAGGCACCCAGTGGACAAACAGCAATCTGGGAAAAGCTGATTTCACAATCACGTCACCAGCATTCCATCAGTGCAAAGAACATATGATCACAAGGAACAGGTGGGAAGAAGGTGAGGAAACAGACTGATTCCTTAGCAAGCGGAATTCAAATGAAAGCCACCATAAAACAAAATAGTTAGGAAAGAAGAATCAAAGGCAATTAGGTGTCTTCAAGGGCCAAAATCCAGCAAGAGAATATTGATCTACCATTTGAAAGGTCATGAAAAAACTGGGGAGAAAGTGCCCCTTACAGTAGAAGGATGCTTAGATATCCAGGAAGTCGCCATCAGTGTAAGAGAAGCTATAAATATTAATGAAGCTACAAGGCAAGCATTTTAAAAGAAGCTTTTTTTTCCTCTAAGTATCTTTTGTAGAGGGGAAAAATCTTTAAACTTTAAAAGGGTTGTATTTTCTCTACCATATACCAGAGTTTTATAAAGCACTGCCTTCTGCCAGACTCTGAAATGGGCTTGATATTATTTTGGAGAGGGGCATTTAAGAATCTATAAAGACAGGTCAGGCCTAAGGTGTTATGACTTTATAATAGTAGAAGAAAGAAAGAAAGAGAAAAACTGAGACAATAGAAGAAGGTGAGTTAAGACTACCTTATTTAGTGACATGGTGAAATTATTAGAAAAAAAAACCAGAAGAGCTGTGAGCTGATTGAGCTGTGGTTTGGGGAATCTCAATGAATATAAAGTATGGGCTTGAAATTCAAGAGATACTTAAAAGAAAATTGTGAATTTATGTTTGGCTTCTAATGCTTGCTAAAAAATAATCAGCACAGGAGTGATTTTCTGCTTTTCGAAATCAGTTCTTAGGAAAACATTGTAGATACTTAGCTAAACAAATTTTTATTTCTATCCAGAATATATGTGCATATCTATGCATGGACACGATACATATATGCACTTACACATATGTATGTGTGCATGTACATGTATATGTGTGTGTACATATATGTGTATTTATGTGTATATGAGTGTGGTGCATATATGCATGTATGTGTATATGTGTGTATGTGGATATATGTGTGTATGTATATTGTGTATATATGTGTATGTGTGTATATGTATGTGTGTGTTTGTGTATCTTGACCCTTGTGCTAGCTTCTACATTATGTACTTTAACCATAGGATTGTCCAGAAATCAATTTCCAGTATAAATTTTATTTCCTTATATTTACTGACTAAACATAGTATCTAAATTTTTCAGTAGATTGATCATCTGTTGAATGACAGTAATCACATAATAATATAAGCCTGGGCATATTACATATTCTTCTTGGGGTTGTTGTGAGAGCAAATGGCTACATAAGCTCATAAAATTTTAGAGCTGAAAGAGACCTTTGGGATTATTCACTCCAAAGTCTGTGTTATAAGCATGATACAAATCTGAGATACTCTTATTTATCTTTATCGCTATGACATGGCCATGATTTTAATATTGTCAAACCAAAATTGTAAGTGGTAAGTAGTTTTCTGCCATGGGTCACCAAGCCATGCAGAAATCTGCACTTGATTCTGAGCTCTGCTTTTTGAACATTTCCTGCTAGTGGCTCTTTTGCAAAACTTACCACAGGAAGATGCCTGAAAACAAGCAAACTTGCTTGGTAATATAGGTCCTGGTAAGGGAAATAAACCAAACACTTTCTGCTAAGAATGTTGAATTACTTTTTAAAAATATAATGTTTATTGAGATATAATTCATATACAATACAATTTACTCATTTTAAAAGTATACATGAATGGAATTAGAGTGCATTATCTTAAGTCAACCAACTCAAGCAGAAAGTCAAATACCACGTTCCCATACTTATAAGTAAAAGCTAAATAATGTGTACATTTGAACATAGATTATGCAATAATTGTCACTGGTGACTTTGAAGGGCAGGAGAGAGGTGAGAGATGATAAATCACTTAACAGGCACAACATACACTATTTAGTTAGTGGTTACACTAAAAGCCAAGATGTTACTACTATGTAATATGTTCATGTAACAAAACTTAACTTGTACCTTTTAAATGTATACAGATAAAATATTTTCATAATAAACATTATACTGTTTAATGGCTTTTCAAATATTGACGTTCATACCATCATCACCACAATTAATTTGAGAACATTTTTATTACCCCTAAAAGAAAAATAATATTAATTGGCAGTCACTCCCAATTTTCTTCCTCCTTTTAGCCCCTGGTAACCACTTCTACTATACGTCTCTACAAGTATGACCCTTGTAAGATTTCATATGAATTGGATAATACAATATGCTGTCTTTTACCACTGGCTTCTTTCAGTTAGCATAATCTTGTCATGGTTCATATGTTTTAATAGATATCAGTACTTCATTATTTTTCATGGCTGAATAATATTCCATTATATAAATATACTGCATTTATTTATCCATTCATCAGTTTATTGACATTTGGGTTGTTTTTATTTGGGGCTTTTATGAGTAATGCTGCCATGAATATTTGTATGCAAGTTTTTATGTGAACATATATTTTTCCTTGAGTGTCTGTATAGGAGTGCAATTGTTGGATCATATGGTAACCCTATATACAATATTTTAAGGAGCTGTCAAACTATTTGCCAAAGGACCTGCACCACTTTGCATTCCCACAAGCAGTGTATGAGGGTCTCATTTTCTTTTTCTTTCTTTCTTTCTTTTTTTTTTTTTTTTTTGAGATGGAGTCTTGCCGTGTTGTCCAGGCTGGAGCTCAGTGACATGATCTCAGCTCACTGCAACCTCCACTTTCCAGGTTCAAGTGATTCTCCTGCCTCAGCCTCCCAAGTAGCTGGAACTATAGGCATGCGTCACCATGCCCGGCTATATTTTGTATTTTTAGTAGAGACGAAGTGTCACCATATTACCCAGGCTGGTCTCTAACTCCTGAGCTCAGGTGATCTGCCTGCCTCGACCTCCCAAAGTGCTGAGATTATAGGAGTAAGCTACCATGCCCAGCCAAGGGTCCCATTTTCTACATCAAAATAATCTATCTTTGATTGTAGCCATCCTTAGAGGATGTGAGGTTACCACTATCCCACTGTGGTTTTGTTTGCATTTTCCTGGTGGCTAATGTTGAGCATATCTTCATGTAGTTATTAACTAGTAAGTTACTTTTAAACTTTTATGGCTTTGTGAAAGGATATCAACATTTCCCAGAAAAGACTTTGAAGTTTAAGACTTGTTGAGAAAAGGGCAAAAAAAATTCAGAAAGAGAATCAAGGGAGTAAGATTCTACGAGAGACTATTATCAATGCAGTAGTAAGTCAGGAAGGTTAGAATGGACTGTGCTCTCTTTGGAAATATGGGAAGTATGTGCAAGAATTCATTTAGCTGCAAATAAAAGAAAACATAGCAAACTTATATAAGCAGTTTAGCTTTATTTTTCTCATGTTAGAGATATCATCTGATGGTAAGCAGTGTGTGGCATTGATTTGCTTGTTAGGGCCAGTGACTCTTCAAGTTTTAAAAAGTTATTCTCTGAATATAACTTTCTAAAAATGTTTTTAAACTTTTATCTGAGAGTACTTGGCTGCTATACTCCCGGATATCATGTTTAATTTCAAAATGAAAGAAAGGGGCAGAGTGAAGGGCTATTCTAGTATGATACATTTCATTTTTATCGGGAAAGCAAACATTAGCCATAACTGTTTCACGTGGTCGCATGGATACTATAGAAAAGAAAGACTACGTGTGAGTTTAATGTTTACACTTGGTACTATGATATGAATTTGAAATATTAGCCATTTGAGATTATTTTTAGGATAATAGTTGTTTTAAAGGCTTTAATGGGGCATAATTGACATACAATAAAATGTACATAAAGTATATAATTTTATGTGTAATTGTGTGTGTATATATATATTACATAACTTTATGTGTGTATGGGTATGTATATGTACACACTCATATATACAAAATACATAATTCTATGTGTGTAAACACACACACATACACATACACATATATACACACTTATATATACACACACACATTCATGAAGCCATCACCACAGTCAAGATAATCATATCCATCATTTCCAAAAGTTTTTCATGCCAGTTTATAATTTCTTTATGCTTTTTACCCCCTGCTCCACCCCAGTATTGCAATAACCACTTATTAGTTCTTGTAGATGCCATAGAGTTTTCTGGACAGGTGATTATGTCATCTGCGTATGAAAATGGTGTTGTTTCTTCTTTTCCTTAGTGTGCATGCTTTTGATTATTACTATTATTATTGCTTGACTTTTTGAACTTGCTAGAACCTTAATGACAATGTTGAGTAGAAGTCATAAGAATGAACATGTTTGCTTTGTTTTGATCTTTGAGAGATAACATTGTTTTTTTTCTTTACCAGTAGGCATAATTCTATCCATGTTTTTTGCACATACCTTTTGTATATTTGAAAAGTTTCCTTCTATTTTTAGTTAGCTAGAGTCTTTTTAGAAATGAAACATCAATGTAGGGCTGTAGGGCCCCACAGGGTCATGGGGTGTCCCTTATGCTGTGCTGAGGTACAGGATCCGAGAAGTAAAGAGACAGGACACTGAAGAACTAGTGAAGAGTATCTGGACTCGGGGTTGGGGGGGACACGCTACCTCTAAGTGGAGATCAGCGGGGGCCCCAAATGCCCAGAAGCATCTGTATTTATTAGGTACAAGCAGGGGGCAGGTCATGAGTGAGGTCATCATCTATAGGCTTAGTAATAGGGCATACATAATCACGTGAGTCACAAGTGTGGGGGCCACCCCTATGTCACTTGGGCAGAGAGGTGGGCTGTGTGCAGTAGGGGGCCATGTGTTGCACAGTAGCAGAGGGTCATGTACAGAAAAGGGGTCCATGCCTATTAGGTCACCGAGGCAAGGAGGTGGGCTGTGTGCAACAGGTGTCGTGCACAACACTTCTTATCTGGGGGCTGGAGACTTAAAACGATTTCTAATAGAAGGATACTGTAAGCCAATGCAGCGGGAGCTGACAGACTTGTGCTATTCTCTTAAGATATTTATAGGAGGATGATTCGAGCTAGCACAGAAGCAAGAAAAGACTGACAGGGTGTATAGCCGCCGTGACTGGTCACACCAGAGGGGTTCTTCTCCCTCGGTTATTTGCGGGATCTCAGGCCTGAGGCCTACTTTCCACAGGAACTGTATGCAAGGTACTACAACTCCTTTATCAGGAGGAGAGGCTCTTGCTCCAAGCCTGCGATACAGTGTATGCCCTTTCAGGCAGGGACGCCACCGCCTGGGTCTTTGGTTCTTGTCCTTTCTGACTGTTTTCCCATGTACTGCTTCTGTTCTATGACTGCTCTAGGCATTCCTCCTACTACAAACTACTATATGTTTATACAGAAGGATTCTATAAATTAGCACTAAATGTGACAGTATGGCTCCAACTACAATACCTATATGATTATAAAGAAAGATTATATAAAACTAAGTATGCTAGATATAAGCATTAAGTATGATTATATAAGCTAGATATATGTAAGCAGTAAGTTATACTTCAGGCACTAATTCTGTAAACTAATATATGATTATATGTAAAGGATTATATAAAAGAAATAGCTGAGTAATAACGCTATAAGCTAAGATATTCTTCGGGCACCAATTGTGTCTGGTGCCTGGACAGTTCTTCTTCCTCTGTGCCCATGGGGGTTGTTACCCACACATCAAGCTCTATTTTTCCACATCTGTTGACATGATCATACTTTTAAAAACAAATTCGTTAATAACAAATTTGTTAATTATATCCATTGATTTTTTAATATTAAACCAAATCTGTGTTCCTTGAATGAGTGACATTTGATCTTGATGTTCTATTCAAATATATATGTTTAAGTAGTTAGGTCTGTAGCTTTAGTTTCTTGTAATATTGTTACCAGATTCTGTTATTGGAGTAATGATGGCTTTATACAATGAGTTGGAAACTATTGATTGACTCCTCTTTAATTTTCTGGAAGCATTTATTAGACTTGGCATTTTATTTCTTCCTTAATTTTTTGGTAGAATTCAGCAATGCAAACATCTTGGCCTGGAGTTTTCTTTGTAGGAAGGTTTTTAACTACAAATTGAATTTCTCTGATAGATACTTAGCTATTTATGTTAGCTATTTCTTTTTAAATGAGCCTTGGTAATTTGTAGCTTTCAGGTTAATTGTTCATTTTCTCTATGTTGCCAATTTTATTGACATAAAGTTGTTTATAACATTACCTTATTATTATTTTAGTATCTATAAAATCTGTTGTGATGTCACTTCTTCCACTCATGGTATTGGTAACTTCTCTTTTCCCTGATCAATCTTGGTGGAGATTTTTTAAATTTTATTTATTTTCTTAACAAATTGGGTTTTGGCTTTATCATTTTTCTCTAGGTTTTGTTGGCTTTACTGCTTTCCTACCTTAGAAAAATTATTTTCTTATTATTTCCTTTCTTTTGCTTACTCTGTTTTACTTGTTCTTTTTCTATCTTATACTCAAGTTTCTGCAAATATCTTTGTTTTATTCCTTTTCCTGAGCACTTCTTCTACTACTGTTTGGATAATCTAATGAAAATTTTTGCTGTATTCCTCCATTCCTATTGACCCAGGTTCTAGTGCAATGGCTCATGGGTGGAGTATGCCATGCTTATTTGTGACCATCGTTTTTGGGGTACATGTGAAGAACATGCAAGATTGTTGCATAGGTACACACGTGGCAGTGTGATTTGCTGCCTTCCTCCCCATCACCTACATCTGGCATCTCTCCCCTTGCTATCTCTCCCCAGCTTCCCACCCCCGACCATCCCTTCCCCATTTCCCCCCAACTGACCCCAGTGTGTAGTGCTCCCCTCCCTGTGTCCATGTGTTCTCATTGTTCAACACCCGCCTATGAGTGAGAACATGCGGTGTTTGATCTTCTGCTCTTCTGTCAGTTTGCTGAGAATGATGGTTTCCAGGTTCATCCATGTCCCTACAGAGGACACAAAGTCATCGTTTTTGATGGCTGCATAATATTCCATGGTGTATATGTGCACATTTTCCCTGTCCAGTCTATCATCGATGGGCATTTGGGTTGGTTCCAGGTCTTTGCTATTGTAAACAGTGCTGCAATGAACATTCGTGTGCACATGTCCTTATAGTAGAACGATTTGTAATCCTTTGGATATATACCCAGTAATGGGATTGCCGGGTCAAATGGAATTTCTATTTCTAGGTCCTTGAGGAATCGCCACACTGTCTTCCACAATGGTTGAACTAATTTACACTCCCACCAACAGTGTAAAAGTGTTCCTATTTCTCCACATCCTCTCCAGCATCTGTTGTCTCCAGATTTTTTAATGATCGCCATTCTACCTGGCGTGAGATGGTATCTCAATGTTGTTTTGATTTGCATTTCTCTGATGACCAGAGATGATGAGCATTTTTTCATATGTTTGTTGGCCTCATGTATGTCTTCTTTTGTAAAGTATCTGTTCATATCCTTTGCCCACTTTTGAATGGGCTTGTTTGTTTTTTCCTTGTAAATCTGTTTTAGTTCTTTGTAAATTCTGGATACCAGCCCTTTGTCAGATGGGTAAACTGCAAAAATGTTTTCCCATTCTGTTGGTTGCCGATTCACTGTAATGACTGTTTCTTTTGCTGTGCAGAAGCTGTGGAGTTTGATTAGGTCCCATTTGTCTATTTTGGCTTTTGTTGTCAATGCTTTTGGTGTTTTGGTCATGAAGTCCTTGCCTACGCCTATGTCCTGAATGGTTTTGCCTAGATTTTTTTCTAGGGATTTTATGGTGTTAGGTCTTATGTTTAAGTCTTTAATCCATCTGGAGTTAATTTTAGTGTAAGGTGTCAGGAAGAGGTCCAGTTTCTGCTTTCTGCACATGGCTAGCCAGTTTTCCCAACACCATTTATTAAACAGGGAATCCTTTCCCCATTGCTTGTTTTTGTCTGGTTTGTCAAAGATCAGATGGTTCTAGATATGTTGTGTTGCCTCTGAGACCTCTGTTCTGTTCCATTGGTCTATATCTCTGTTTTGGTACCAGTGCCATGCTCTTTTGATTACTGTAGCCTTGTAGTATAGTTTGAAGTCTGGTAGTGTGATGCCTCCCGCTTTGTTCTTTTTGCTTAGAATTGACTTGGCTATGCGGGCTTTCATTTGGTTCCATAAGAAGTTTAAGGTAGTTTTTTCCAGTTCTGTGAAGGAGGTCATAGACAGCTTGATGGGGATAGCCTTGAATCTGTAAATTATTTTGGGCAGTATGGCCATTTTCACGATATTGATTCTTCCTAACCATGAACATGGAATTATCTGGTCTCTTTGTCTTTCCATAGCACTTCATGTCCAAGATCTTCTTGGCTACTTTTGAGATAATCTCTACACTAGCCATACTCTATTGATCCTAACTTTAGACTGCTTCTTGATATAAAGGCTTTATTTTGTTTCCCTCAAGTGGAAATCATCTATTTATTTCCTAATCTCTACCTTAGATATAGTTTGCATGTTATTAAACATCTTTTCAACTACCAGAACACCTGTAAGAGGTTAACATTTAAGGGCAGAACTCATTTGTTACTCAGTTTTCTATCTCCCCATAGCCACCCTTGGTACTTTGTATATTATTTCTTTGTGTACATAATAATAAACCAATAACATTTTTGCTGAATTTGACTGAAATTCATCTCCAATATTTAGATCATCTACCACATTTGTCTTTGAGAAGTCATTACCAAAGAACGCACACATAAGTTTTATATTTCAGTAAGAGTATTTTTCTTTTAAAGTGTACCTTTTTTAAAAGTTAAAGTGACATGCAGCAATTTGAATGGAACTATCTTAAGTGGAATAACTCAGAAACAGAACGTCTAAACACCACATTGTCTTAAGTAAAATAACTCATTATCTTAAGTAAAATAACTTAGAAGCAGAGTAAATATTGCATACTCTCACGTATAAATGGGCAATAAATAATGTGTACACATGGACACAGACACATAGATGTGGGAGGGTTGCAGGGTGGTGTGGGAGGGATGAGAAATTATCATACTTAATGAATACAGTGCACACTGTTCAGGTGATGGTTATACTCAAAGCCTGTACTTCCCAACTTTACAGCATATCCACATATGCTTCCTAAATCTATTATTTTTTTAATAAAGAAAAGTCATTACCAAAAGAACACATACATAAATGTTATATTTCAGTAAGAGGATATCTCTTAAAAAGTTAAAAAAGCATACCACTTTGCAGTTATAATTTTATGACTCACTGGGGGGAAAGTACTTCTAAAACAAAGGCAGGAAACAACATATCAAAAGTTTTAAATTATTTACTCTTCAGTTTTAAATACCATCTCAGAAGATTTAATATGACATCTATTTTTAATCTTTAAAATCTTCCTTCTTTTCAGCCTGGATCAATTTTGATATAGTCCTGACACACTACAGAGAAATAGTACACTATCCCATAAACTTCTTTGAAAATTTATACCATTGTTTGTATCAGCGGAGGGCTTCTTGGCATTCAGCAGCAATTTTTATGACCATACATGTTTTATACAATGTTGTACTTTTCCCCTTTTTCTGTGTAAGTTTTTCAAAAGAAGGGGATAAGAGAATTCCTCATCTTATTAAAAAAAAGAACATCACCTTCTGGCCTAACTCTATTACAGAGAACAAATTGTCAGGTGATGTGAAAGAAAAGGAAGAGCATTTTTTACAACTTATGATGGTATGAGTACAGCCATATATTAAAAATAACAGCAGAAACAATAGAAAACTAATGGATTTCTTGAGACTTTTCAAAGAAAAAAATAGGAGAAATATCTTAGCGATGTTGACTTTGTCAAAGACTTTAAAATATGGCAAACAGAACACAAACATATAAAAGAAAAAGTCATTTTTGCTCTTCTAAAAGCCATGGTAAAAAACTGAAGTCAGTGCACAGAAGAGGAGAAAACATTTGCAATGCATATGTAAACAAATAACTTGTATCCAGGCTATATTTAAAAAGAAAAAAACTTTGTAATTCAAAAGGAGAAGCAACCCAGTGAAAATGGGGCAAAGATTTTCACAGACATTTCACCAAGGAACATGCATGTAAATGGAAAATGAGAAAAGATGCTCAACTTCATTAGTCACTGGGGGAGATGTACCTTTAAACCACAAGGAATCACATACCCCTAGAAAGGCCAAAGTTAAAGAAAGAAACTAGAAATACCAGATATTGGTAAGTACGGGGAGCAAGTGGAAGTCTCTCCCCCATTAGTGGCATACAAAATGCTACCTCTGCTTTGGAGAACAGTTTAACAATTTTTGAAGAAGTTAAACTTAAAATGACTTAATGTCTTATCCAACCGTTGTCCTCCTAGGTATTTAGCCAAGAGTAAAGAAAGCATATGTCCACATAAAAGAACACTATAGATGAATATTTGCTGCTGCTTTATTTGTAACAGCCAAAAACTGGAAACAACAAAAACGGCCAGCAACAGATGAATGGATAAACAAATTGTGATATATTCACTCAATGGAAAACTGCTTGGCACTAAAGAAAACTATTGATGCAGGCGATAGCAAGGAGGAATCTCAAAACGATGCAGAGTGAAAGATACCAGACAAAAAATAAATATATATTGTGTAATTCCATTTACATAAAATCTCAGAAAATGCAAGCTAACCTATAGTAAAAAATGTCGATAGTTGCCTAGGTTGGAAGAAGGTGATTAGAGGGATTTGAAAGAGAGATTACGGAGAAATACAAGGAAACTCTTGGGTCTGATGGATATGTTCATCATCCTCCTTGTAGAATTAATTCCATAGGCCAAAAATTATAAAACTATACCTGTTAAATATATGTAATTCCATATATATCAGTTTTATCTCAACAAATATTTTAAAGTTGTGATAACTTAAAGGAATTTCAATTTATTATTTTTATATAGAATTTATTTTTTCAAGATGGCTCCATTTGTTTGTTTGTTTTGTTGAGTTGTTATGGCATTTTATGAAGAACTCCTCTTCATAGACTTAGTAGTAACTGCCTGGGTCAGAGGCAAAGGCATCTGGCATTCCTGTGACAGTTTTGCCATAGTCTTTTGAGGAGTGAGTGAAATCTCCTTATACCCACTGCTGTGAGCAATACTTCTGTTGTACAGGTATATTGGTGACACTTTTTGGAGGACCTGCTAGAATTGTAGAATTGTAGCTTTGTAACAGTACATATCATTGCCATATTTTGAGGACTGATGAGCAAATAAAAATTGAAGACATACATAACATCCTGTATAAATTGGGTCTGATATCTCCATTGCATCCTTAGCCTTCAGCTTAATTTTCAAAGTTGTTTTGAGGCTTATATTGTTAAGAACCTTCTTTATCACCACCTGTATTTGGAATAACATCAGTATAAGAACATCTGTGTATCTTTCCATTTTGGAACACTAAGATACTTAAAAAAATAAAATAAAAAGCAAAACACTTTGCAAAGTACCACAAGAATGGAAGTGGTTGTGTTATATTTATAAGCAATTCACCTTCCTTCTAAAGTGCCTCAAATCAATATGTGGTGGGAAAGAGAATGTTGGAATTAAATTTGAAAAGTAATGTACTTTTTAGGCCAAACCTTTTGACCTTAGAAGCAAATCTCTGTATTTTTAAGAGTTATAGTGTCTTCATCTGAAGCTTAGCTGCCTTTCTTCCTTGGTGTTCTTTACTTGTGATCATCTAAGTCCCTGCGCAAGTACCCCTCTCCATCACAGTGTTTGTCTATGTAGGTTTACTTAGGCCATTAAAATGGCATTTTATCACTTGACTGCTAGCCACATGACAAATAAGAAACTATGAAAAATATGTTAAAGCATTCTAGGTACAAGGATATTCTGCCTTTATTTGATGATCTTCACTGTGCTTCAATGAGAAGATGTATTTCTACATTACAATAATGTGAAAATATTAGTTTAAATATACTAACTGGAAAGACTGATAAGAACATGACACATTAGAAACCAACTGACAGATACTCATTTTTGTGCCCATATATACTCAGCATTTTGGAATACCTTCCCTATCTTCAAGCAACTTACGGTTGTATTGAAATGCCAAGAAACCTTTTAAATATCAGCTATGTTTTATATGTGAAAGAGCTACTGAGGTCTTATGGGCCTTAAAAAAATTAAAGCCCACTGGATTTTCTAAAATGCAAATGCTATAAGAGGAGAGTGGTAGCTGTTTGTGCTAGTATTAAATTCAGTCCAACTGTGTCTTTAATTAGAAGTGTCGCCAAATCATGCCAAAACGGCCACATCCTGAAGCTCAGGTTTTAAGATGACAGTTGAGATTGAATTCCCATGCATAGTCCTCTGAGAGGGTTTGCCAAGTTACACATGGCCAACTTAAATCAGTGTGAAGGATACATGTCTAGCAATAGGATTTGGATGTTTGTTTGAAGTTTAAGATAAAGTTCTTCCTTCTTGCAAATATGGACAATATGAGCAGTTTACATCTGGAGTAATAGGGCCTTTCTCCCTGTGCCTCACTTTCCCCACACATTGAATCAGGTTCCTAACAGTATCTGCACTTGATGAACTGAAGAGGTTATGACAGTGCCCAGTTTGGAGTAAGCATTCAGCAATAGCTGGTCTCATTTTGAAACATTTTTCTACAAATAGACAAGCTTCAATGGTGAAGTTTCTTCACTATATTTTGTTGCAATGTACTTAAGTAAAAATTCTTATTGTAAATTAATGCTTCTCAAAATGTGTTTTGAGGAGTATTTGTTCTGCTGGATCAAAGTTTTATGTGATAAGAGAGTTCTTTGTCTAAGCATGTTTGGGAAACAAACCCTAATAAGTACAATAAAGTTAAATCTTACTGCTCCAAGACCTTTCAGAGCCTTGAATATGCATATATGACTATCGGAAAGGATCGGTATGCAGAACTTACATGTTAAGGTCAAACTCTGTCTAATACCGTTTGTCTTTCCTGAAATCTTAATAAAGTCAGCACCACTTTTTGTTTAGCAGATAAGGTAAAGTTGCTGAAATCACTATGTCTCCTATGACCCAGTTTTCCCCCAGTCATATAACACAGAGGGAGGAAGCCATCTGTGTGGATGACTGCATTATTTTTCAGTAATAAGCTTATGGCAGAAGTGGAATTTTAAATTTGAGGGTGGAAGTATATAATAGGACGCTTTTGACTGCAAATAACAGAAAAATAACAACAAAAAAAGTAATATAAACTGCAAGAACATTTATTATGTCAGCCTATAGTAAGTTTAGAGATAGGTTCCAAAGTTAATTAATCCAGCAGTTCAGTAACTTGAACCATAGACTTAACTCTTAGGCTTAACTCTCTTTCCATTTTTCCTCTCTATCCTTCTAAGCATGTTGGCTCGTCTTTTTATGTGAGCTACCAAAGTTGCAAACAGTTCAGACCAGCAGCCCAGACAGTGGCAACCAATTAGAAAATCGGGGCATCCATTTTTTTTCCTTTATTTAGAATGGGAAGGCATTCTAGAGTCCCCGAACAGACTGTACTTTATATCTTTTTTTTTTTTTTTTTTTTCGAATGAGGAGAAATGTTTTATTTTTTAAGGAAACCTTTTTCTTTTAGTCTTGTCTTCTTCCTGGCTGCCTCCAACCTTGTTTAGCTGTCTCATTCTTACTTACATAAGGAGGAATGTTCAGATTAGATCCTTTATATCTTATGGGCAAAAATTGGGTCGCAAGTCTAAGCCTAGATCAATCACTTTGCCAAGGAGAATAAACCACCTTAATAAGAATACTCAAGACTTTTCGAATAACCCAGCCTCCTTGAAGGATGTGATCACCCAAAGAAGGTTGGATAAACTAGGATTATTTTAGCAAAGAAGAAAGGGGGAAATGACTGTTAGATTGCCAACCAATGATGTCTGTCACACGGTTACCTAGAACTCAGATTTTGTTAAGCCATGTGTAACATTGTTGGTGCCACTTTCATATCTAATAGAATAAACTGTGAGTATATTTAAATTGGACTGTCACATTTGAGGAGGCAAGAAGCAAATTCAGTATTGAGCTTTATTTCCTTATTTAAACCAAACTTGTTAACCTTTGCTACTTCTAGCTAGTTTCACTTGGCTTTGTTTGTTAGTGTCCACTCATAAATAAAACTGAGTCTGAATTTTTATAAGTAAGGTTAACGTTTACATTTCATACCACAGAGGGAAATTCAGTCACTACTCAAGAGGAAATAGCTGTGACCAGGCATCACATCTGCACACTTAAAAAAACAGTATTTGGACTACAGGCTAGACAGACTGAATTTAGTAATTGCTCCCTTGTCATGCCATAGAAATTACCTAGCTTTTAGCCAAAACCTATGAACTTTTAATTCTAAGCATCAAATGTGCTATTCTTTGTACATTTCAAAGTTAAAACTCATGAATGTGGCCTGTGTTTAATTGCATATATAAAACAGCAAAATATATTTATAAAACTGTAACTCATTTTGTACACTGGAGTGATTTCACTTTTGGTGCAGCCAGATCTTCATGCTTCCCATCTGTGTTATTGCTTCGTGAGTGAGGCATTGCTGGTCCTATCATCCTCAGAGCCAAATGATGCTGACTGAAAATGTTCTTGACAACTTCCCTGGATAGTGTTGTCTCCTCCAAATTTACCCCTCAAAGACAGGTGGTTGACATGATTGAGTAACCACAGAATTTCTTTTGGATGCAAGTATTCTTCTAGTAACAAGTAATTTTTCAGGCTTCTAAATTACCTTATTGTATAAGATGCAGTTTGAAGGAAGATAATTTAAAAATAAAATATACCGAGGAAAGGTATTGTTTGGTTTCTTCTCAAACTACTGCATAATATCTTATCATGTTTTTTTTATTTTTTTATTGTACTTTAGGTTCTGGGGTACATGTGTAGGTCATGCAGGATTGTTGCATAGGTACATACATGGCAATGTGGTTTGCTGCCTCCATCCCCGCCATCACCTATATCTGGCATTTCTCCCCATGTTATCCCTACCTAACTTCCCCACCCCCTGGGGTCCCTCCCCATCCCCCCACAACAGATCCCAGTATGTGATGCTCCCTCCTTGTGTCCATGTGTTCTCATTGTTCAACACCTGCCTATGAGTGAGAACATGTGGTGTTTGATTTTTCTGTTCTTGTGTCAGTTTGCGAGAATGGTGGTTTCCAGATTCATCAGTGTCTCTACAAAGGACACAAACTCATTGTTTTTTATGGCTGCATAGTATTCCATGGTGTATATGTGCCAAATTTTCCTTGTCCAGTCTATCATCAATGGGCATTTGGGTTGGCTCCAGGTCTTTGCTATTGTAGACAGTGCCTCAATGAACATCCATGTGCATGTGTTCTTATAAAAGAACAATTTATGATGCTTTGGATATATACCCAGTAATGGGTTTGCTGGGTCAGATCAAATTTCTATTTCTAGGTCCTTGAGGAATCACCACACTGTCTTCCACAATGGTTAAACTAATTTACACTCCCACCAACAGTGTAAAAGTGTTCCTATTTCTCCACATCCTCTCCAGCATCTATTGTCTCCAGATTTTTTAATGATCACCATTCTAACTGGCATGAGATGGTGTCTCAATGTGGTTTTGATTTGCATTTCCCTAATGACCAGTGATGAGCATTTTTAAATAAGTTTGTTGGCATCATATACAACTTTTTTTGAAAAGTGTCTGTTCACATCCTTTGCCCACTTTTGAATGAGTTTGTTTGTTTTCTTCTTGTAAATCTGTTTTACTTCTTTGTACATTCTGGATATTAGCCCTTTGTCAGATGGGTTGATTGCAATTTTTTTCCCATCCTGTTTGCTGCCAGTTCACTCTAATGATCATTTCTTTTGCTGTACAGAAGTTCTAGGGTTGAATTAGATCCCATTTGTCTATTTTGGCTTTTGTTGCCAATGCTTTGGGTGTTTTAGTCATGAAATCCTTGCCTGTGCCTATGTCCCGAATGGTTGCGCCTAGATTTTCTTCTAGGGTTTTTATGGTGTTAGGTCTTATGTTTAAGTCTTCAATCCATCTGGAGTTAATTTTAGTGTAAGGTGTTAGGAAGGGGTCCAGTTTCTGCTTTATGCACGTGGCTAGCCAGTTTTCCCAATACCATTTATTAAATAGGGAATCACTTCCCCATTGCTTGCTTTTGTCAGGTTTGTCAAAGATCAGATGGTTGTAGATGTGTGGCATTTCATCCAAGGCCTCTGTTTTGTTCCATTCATCTATATCTCTGTTTTTGTATCAGTGCCATGCTGCTTTGATTACTGTAGCCTTGTAGTATAGTTTGAAGTCAGGTAGCATGATGCCTCCAGGTTTGTTCTTTTTGCTTGGGATTGTCTTGGCTATGTAGGCTCTCTTTTGGTTCCATATGTAGTTTAAGGTGTTTTTTTCCAATTCTGTGAAGAAAGTCATTGGTAGCTTGATGGGTATAGCATTGAATCCATAAATTACTTTGGGCAGTATGACCATTTTCATGATACTGATTCTTCCTAACCATGAGCATGGAATGTTTTTCCATCTACATCTTATTATGCTTAAATTATAATGAAAATAATTAACATAAATATAACATCATCAGGGTTTTCATAACTTTCCAAATAATTTCATATTACAAAGGTTATTCTCACCACACCACTCTAAAGTAAGACAGTTTTAACCACTTGATAGATTAGAAAATTTAAGCATGAAATTGGAAATTGGCTTGCCTCATTTTCGTAGGCATTGTGTAGTTTGATTTAATTTAGATCTTAAATTACCTTATGTTGTCCCTTATAGTAAGAAAGATAAAAATATTTTATTGTCATTTTTTGTTTCTGTGTTCCAGCTGAAAAAGCTGGATTGGGGATGTTTTGCAGTAAAGCATCCATATTTGCCTAGGGACTCAATAGAGGAACAGCAGGAACTTCAAGAGCACAACAGCTACACAGAATTTAAGAGTTCTGAAGTTAGTCACACATTGTCTCCAAGCCAGTCCTGAAGCTGAATATATGTGTGACTTGGGGAAAATCACCTCCTGAGTTCAGTTTTATACCTTTAAATGGGAATAAGTCCACATCAAAGTTTAAAAGGAGGAAAATCACCTCCTGAGTTCAGTTTTGTACCTTTAAAATGGGAATAAGTCCACATCAAAGTTTAAAAGGATGATGGTTGTGCATGTTTGCCTAGATAGTGCTTGGCACACTGCATAGCCCAAGGGAATCTCCAAAATGCTAGCTATCTCTTAAGTGTCTGATGATACCACTCCTTTAAAAAATGTTTAAAAAGATTATCCTCAAAATTAGAATTGTTTTAGTAGTAGTTGGTATCCTGACTTAAATATTGAATAAATGTTGTTTTCCACAGATGTTGAGATAGTGCATAAATCTTGGATTTACGTACTTAATAGTCTGTTTGAAAATTCACTTTGATACTTTAACATACATCTATCTTTCTTGGTGTCTGTTACAGAGCACTGCCAAAACCTGTCAGTCAGAGATATTGAGGTGTGCTTTAAATACACATATGTGCAAACACACATAATTTCAAGGGACCATGTTATGGGAAAGGAGATGGTGGGATAAAGAAATGTTATTATTCATTGTCATTATGCCTGAGTTAGCACCCATGAAGTTTTCAGTAGCTCTCAACTTGGTGACTCTGTGCAGCTGAACTTGAGCCAGAAGACCTGCATTTGCATTTGTACTCTCAACAGAAAGTTTTAGATGTGTTATTTCTGTTTCTGCCTGTAAAAATCCAGCTCATACATTTCCCTTGTGGGTAAGGACATAGATTGGTTAATATCGTCTGAACCAGGTCTATCTTTCTGCTGTTTTTATTACAGAATTTTACTTCCATTTGACTCCTAGGTGAGCAGAAAAAATACTTCTTTTTTTTAGAATGAAAATAATCACCCATTCTTGTTATTTCTTACAGAAGTCCATATCGTGAGATTTTAAAAATATGAATTCAGGGACTTTAATAGCTAAAAGAGGCTTTGGAGGTCATTTAATAACACGTTTTTATTTTAGAAATCGGGTCACTAAGGCTCAGGGGAGGGAAGGGAATTTCTCAGGTGGTAACCAGGCTAGTACCCAGGAGTGCTGACTTTCAGTCTATCACAATTTCCATAAATAACAGGTTTGCACCTGTAATCAACCAAGTTTTCAAAGATTTAAGAAGTAAAAGGATTAATCAAAAACCGCTTACAGGCAAAGCTTGGAGAGATTGTTGGGTTGATTCCAGACCACCACACACACACACACATGCACACAGAAATGAATATAGCAATAAAACAAGTCATGTGAATATTTTCGTTTCCCAGTGCATGTAAAGTTTTGTTTATACTATACTGTACTCTATTCGGGTGTAATGGCATTATGTCTAAAAACAATGTAAATACCTTAATTAAAAAATACTTTATTGCTAAAAAATGCTACCAATCATCTGAGCCTTCAGTGAGTAAGTAATCTTTTTGCTGGTGGAGGGCCTTGCCTTGATGTTGATGGCTGCTGACTGATCAGTGTGGTGTTTGCTGAAGCTTGGACTGGCTGCAGCAATTTTGTAAGACAACAATGAAGTTTGCCGCCTTGATGGATTCTTCCCTTCACAAAAGATTTCTCTGTAGCAAAAAAAACTTTACATGCTGTTTGATAGGGTTTTGCCCACAGTAGAACTTCTTTCAAAATTGGAGTTGATCCTCTCGAATCGTGCTGCTGCTTTATCAACCAAATTTATGGAATATTCTAAATCCTTTGTTGTCATTTCAACAAATTTTTACAGCATCTTCATCAGAAGTAGATTTCAGGTCAAGAAACCACTTTATTTATTTATAAGAAGCAACTGCTCATACATTGAAGTTTTATCATGAGACTGCAGCAATTCAGGCACATCTTGAGGTTCTGCTTATTCTAATTATCTTGCTGTTTCTACCATATCTGCAGTTACTTCTTCCTCTGAAGTCTTAAGCCCCTCAAAGTTATTCATGAGGGTTGAAATCAACCTCCAAACTCCTATTAGTGTTGCTATTTTTACTTCCTTCCATCATCACAATTTTTTTTTTTTTTTTGAGACGGAGTTTTGCTCTGCTGTCGCTGGCTGGAGTGTACTGTCATGATCACGGCTCACTGCAGCCTCAACCTTCTGGGCCCAAGTGATCCTCCGAAGTAGCTGGATCCACAGGTGTACACCACCACACCTGACTTTTTTTTTTTTTCACTTTTTGTAGAAATGGGGTCTCCCTCTATTGCCCAGGCTTATCTCAAACTCCTGGGTTCAAGAGATACTTCTGCCTTGGCCTCCCAAAAATCTGGGATTACAGACATGAGCCATTGTACCTGAACAGAAATGTTCTTAATGACACCTAGCATGATGAATTATTTCCAGAAGGTTTTTAATTTATTTTACAAAGGTCCATCAGAGGAATCACTATTCATGATAGCAATAGCCTTACTAAATATATTTCTTATGAAACTTGAAAGTCAAAATTATTTATTGATCCATGGGCTGCTGAATGGATGTTGTATCAATAGGTATGAAAACAACATTCATTTCCTTGTACATCCCCATCAGAGTTCTCAGGTGACGTTGTCAATGAGGAGTAATATTTTGAAAGAATTTTTTTTCTGGGCAGTAGGTCTCAACAGTGGGCCTAAAATACTCACCAAACCATGATGCAAACAGATATGCTATCATTTATGCTTTTTTGTTTCATTTCTAGATGAAGGATAGTAGGATTTTTGAAATGGTCAGTGACTGTTGGCTTCATCTTAAAGTTACCAGCTGCATGAGCTCCTACTAAGGGAGTCAGTCTGCCCTTGAAGCTTTAAAGCCAGGCATTGACTTTTCCTCTTTAGCTATGAAAGCCCTATATGGCATCTTCTTCCAACAGAAAGCTGTTTGGTATATGCTGAAAATACACTGTTTAGTGTAGCCATCTTCTTTAATGATCTCAGCTAGATCTTTTAAATATCTTGCTGTAACTTCTTGCATTTTTATGTTATAGAGATGGCTTTGGCTGGTCACGGTGGCTCATGCCTGTCATCCCAGCACTTTGGGAGGCCGAGGCGGGTGGATCACGAGGTCAAGAGATCGAGACCATCCTGGCCAACATGGTGAAACCCAGTCTCTACTAAAAAAACAAAAAAAAATAGCTGGGCGTGGTGGTGCACACCTGTAGTTCCAGCTACTGAGGAGGCTGAGGCAGGAGAATTGTTTGAACCCGGGAGGTGGAGTTTGCAGTGAGCTGAGGTCACACCACTGCACTTCAGCATGTCGACTGGTGACAGAGTGAGACTCTGTCTCAAAAAAAGAGAGGCTTCCCCCCCCTTAAGCCTCATGAACCAACATCTGCTAATTTCCTACTTTTCTTTTGTAGCTCTCTCATGTCTCTCAGCTTTCAAATAATTGAAGAGAGTTAGGGCCTTGATCTGGATTAGGTTTTGACTCAAAAACTGGTTTGATCACTCAGACTTTCTCCATATCAACAATACGACTTTTGGTTTCTTACCATTCATGTGTTCACTGGAGGAGCAATGTTAATTTTTTTTTGAGAACTTTTCTTTTGAATTTACAACTTGGCTGTTTGGTGCAAGAGGCCTAGTTTTTGGCCTGTTTTGGCTTTCTGCATGCCTTCCTAACTAGGCTTACTCATTTCTAGCTTTTGATTTAAAGTGAGAGATGTGCAACTCTTTCTTTCAAACTTGAACCCTTAAAGCTCATTGTAGGGTTGTTAATTGGCCTAATTTCAATAGTATTATGTCTCAGGGAATAGGGAGTCCCCAAGAGAGAGATGGAAGAATGGTCGGTTGGTGGAGCAGTTCACAACATTTATAGATTCAGTTTGCCTTCTGCTATGGGCTCCAATATAATTATAACAGTAACGTCAAAGACCACGGTCATAAGTCACTGTAACAAATATAATAATAATAATGAAAAAGCTTGAAGTATTTTGAGAATTATCAATATGTGACACAGATACATGAAGTGTGTGCATACTATTGGAAAAATGGTGCCAATAGACTTCCTGGATGCAGGGTCACCACAAACCTTCAATTTGCAAAAAAAAAAAAAAAAAAAAAAAAAAGGAAAAAAAATTGGGAAGCATAATAATATGAAATGCAATAAATAAGTTATGCCTGTTTTTGACAGATGGAGAAATGAATGCTCAGAGCACTTCAGCCAAATCCTACAGGGTAGTTATTGGCAGAACTGGGGCTAGAATTCACGTTTCTAGACTCCAAGCCACATTGTTTAAGGAAACATGCCCAGAAAAAGACTTTACTCCCACTAATAGTTTTTGGATGTTATTAGTACCCCATTCTTCTTGGCTTCTTCCTTTTGTATCTTTAATAAAAAGCCATCCTGTGTACAACTTAACACCTCTGCTGTGACCTGGGTGACACGTAACAGTGATGAATCCTTTAACAAGGTGATTCACAGCTCTCTTGTGCGAGATGAAGGAGCTTACAGGACTCTGCTTTTGTATCGTTTCAAGCCACTTGTTTGTCTTTCTGTGTCTGGAAGAGTCAACAGTGATTACTCTGCTGATGTATGATCTGATTAGTGGTGCTGGGGCTGCTGCTCTCCTCAGGGAGCAATAAATCCCAGCAAAGCCTGCCCCATTCTCTGCCACGGTGCCTGGGAGCCTTCCCATTTAACCTTCAGCCATAAGTCTGGCTCATCATCAAGCTTTCAGATACTATAGAAACAGTTTTGTATTATCACTTAAGGACTGTTCTTAAAAACTACATAGAACTGCTGTAATTTTACCATTTATGCCTGATGTCTGGTTTGAGATGCTCAGGTTGAAATTTTCTGAAATCTATCAAGAATTTTCTTGATCTTGGCTCATTGCTTTCTCCCTTGCCTTACCTCTTAGTATACTTAGTGTTGGTATAGCTTTCTAGCATCTGGATAGGTATGAACTCCAGACGTGAGCAGAATTGAATTTGAAACTTCATTCTTCCACTTGTTAGTTACGTGACTTTGAGTGCTGCATTACTTAAAATTTTGTGAGCCTCAGTTCTTAATCTATAAAAATGGGAATAGCACTAGCACATAAACTATAAGAACTTGTGATAATTAAATGAAAAACATGTAACAAACTTAATGCAGTGTCTGATATGTAATAAATGATCAATAAGTAGGCTAATGATGAAGATGATGATGACAATGATGGTAACTCTCATGACGTGTTTTGTGTAATTATATTCCCCGTAACCTTTAGTAAAGCAAGAATAATGTCTGATGCTTTGTTTCTCTTCTTCTTGCCATAGCGTTTAGCATAAATGCAATTCATGAATGAAAGAACATATACTTATTTAATATACATGAATTGATATCCAGATAGTCTAAGGCGATCTGCTCTTCGTCCTAGAGAACATTATGATCTATTTGGGTAGATGGTATATGGAATATGTTTACTTTTGGTCATTCAGAAGTCAATAATCCCTTCAGTGCTACATGTTGTACTAGGTGCTAAGAAAGAATACAGAGACAAAGGACAGAGTTCCTGCTTTTAACACGTTCACAGCTTAGTATGGCCAAACAGATGTTGATGTTTCATATGTATTGAGACAGAAGCAAGCAAGTATAAAGTTATTGAGTATGACCAAAGCCTAGAGCAGTAGGGAGGGACAGTTGGTGGGCAGAGAGAAGCCACTTGAAAATGGATTATTGACTTAGGAGGTACAGCATTATGTCTATGTATTATGAAAGTAAAAAATAATAGTGATAATACAATACATAGGTTTGTGCTTTTGCAAATGCATTATGAAGAGAATGCTTATTTTCCACATTCTGAATTTTGTGTAGCCAATAATCTTGCATATTAAGGGTAGCTCTGTTCTCTGACAATATTAGCAACTACTCTCCAAAAGGAGAACTTGAATATATGTTGTTTTCACTGTAAGCAGATTCAGAGGAATTCATCTTTCTATGTTACTTTCAAAAAAGAGAAGATCAAATGATGATTAGTTTTTCTAAATCAGTGTTCCTTCCATCTCAATTATCCATCACAAATAACACCATAAATCTTCAAATTGCGTATTCTAAACATGAATACAGAGAAGATCTAGGCTGATGAAGGGACAGAGGCCTCACTTGGGTTGGATCACGGTACTTTTCTGTGTTTCAGTTTAATCATCTACAGACAGGGTCTTTAATGCAGTACTAACTTTCCTGACTAAATAACATAAGCTAGTAGGCACACGTTGAAACATAAAAGGTGTAAACAACTGAGTTTATCATCATCATTGTTATTTTGGCTGAAAGTTTATTTAGTGAGAAAGTGCTTACTTTTGGCTTATCTTGGGCTTTTAGAGAGTGACATTTCCAACAATATTTGCATTTATGTAAAATTTATTTACTGCTTGTCTTAGTGGAGGCTCTTGGGGTTACAAATAATAGACACTGATTCTAACTAATTTAATCCAAAAAGAGGTAATGTTGAAAAAATACAAGGGTATAGGATTGAATTTAAAAGCAGTACATGCAGCTAGGTCTTATAAGGGACTGGAATGAGGATCTAGGGCTTCATGACCATCTCCTTACTTTATCTATCTATCCATTTAAGTCAAAAGGAACTCTCCAAAATGGTGTTTCCATAGCTCTCAGCTCCTGTCACCTCACACCATTAAGAGAATCCAAATGTCCAGAGGAGAGAATCTGACTGATGAGTCCTGGGTCATATGTACATCCATGGTCCAGTCAGAACTGGAGGATGGGTTTATTTGGTACAAATTTGATTGCAGAGGAACGTGTGTGTGTGTGTGTATGTGTGTGCACACATGGATGTGTATGTGTGTGGATGTGCAGCCTCAGAAAGGGTAAGTCAGTCAGGGACTAGGCAGATAATCTAGATAATATCCACTCTAGAGGAAAACAGTTCAGATACTAGAGGTAGTTACAAAAGATTATTCCTGTAGAAGATTGAAGCAAAATGCTTGAGGGTTAAAGAATAAAGACAAGTTCAGGGTGGGCAGGAATTTATCAGTCAAGCTTCTGGGACTAGCAGCTGAGATGCTCAACTTCCCTGCAGCTTTCAGTGAGTACTCTGTGAAGGAGGATGCCCAGGGGCAAAGTTGCTCAGCAGGGAGGCTCACTGATTCTGGATGTTCCTTCTAAAGGGGCTGCCAAATGAGCGCTACAGTTTGGAACCACATTGGGCATGCCAGCTGCAGATTTCCCAAAAGCCCATGGTGAAGCCTTTGGTAGGGAAGCCACATACTCCCCTTCTTTGCCATCTGAAATCTCCTGATGGACATCCCCAGCAGGGAAATTCCTGGTGTTCCTTTTATTTCATAGAAACAGTGCTGCTTAAGGAAGGACACTAGGACTCTGACCATGTGTCTCATGGTTTACATTGGGGGTGAAAATGTCAGTAGAATGGAGTAACATAGATGCTTTCCCCCTTCACACAGGGATTGCTTCTTGAGAAGTTTGCATGAAAATCAAACTTGTATCATTCCAGTCATATTTTCTCTCTGGAGTAATTTTTGAGACTCTTCTGCATTTCTGACCAGTCTTCCATTAGATGATCAATCTTTATGATTTGTTGTCTTGGGTTTTCTGTTCCTTGGTCTTCCATTTGAAGAGAAAAATGACTTAAGAGCATGCCTACATTTCCAACTTTATTACAAGACTACCCCATGTAAGTGTTTCTGAGCATATTAAACTAACTATGCAAACTTCTCTCCTCTTACCAAGGCCCCTTTAGCCCATCCTGGAGCTTCTCTTGCCTTCTTCTGTGTAGAGTGGAAGTGACGCAGGCTCTCGAAATGCCTATGTTTCTTTACTTCTTAGCTGTGTGACCCAGGCTACTTAAGCTCTCTATGCTTCAGTTTTGCCTCTGTAAACTGTGCATAGTAATAATGTCTGGGATTCCTCTGAGGAGTAAAGGACATTTTGTATGTGAACCTCTTAGAACGCTGCCTGGCATGTGGTAAACTCTCAGTAGGTGCTAGCTATTATAGTTATTGCCTATCTCTGTTAATGGTATCATCATTTACCAGACTTCTAAGCTAGAGAATTATTTCTTATTCCCTTCTCTCCATCAATTATTCATTATAATACTAGTAATAACAATGATAGTTAAAATACCAGTGAACACTTGTTGAGCATTCACTCTGTGCTGAGCTTTAATTTATACTAAGTGCTTCACACCATTAGCTTATTTAATCCTCTCTTGATAACAGTACCTTTATTTTACAGATGAGAAATAGGAAACTCAGAGAGATGAGGTAACATGTGCAATATCACACAATTGGTGAATGGCAGAGCCATAATTTATATTCAGGTTCATCCAACTCCAAAGCTCTATTCACCACTATGAGATTCTGCAACCAAATTCAGTCTTTTTGCCTCTAAAATGTCTCTCAAATCAATTCCCCTCTCTCTCTCCCAGCTTCTACAAATCTTTCTTCTGATCTTAAGGCAGTTTCCTGTATGGTCACTTTGTCCCCTGCTTCTCCTTTCTCAAACCATCCTCCAAACCCCTCTCAAAGTGATTTCTTGAAAGTAGTCAGTGGGTCACAAACGTTCGGTGGTTCTTCATTTCTGAAATATATTGGTCCTTCATGGCCACCTCACCAACTTCTACCCTGCTGTCCAGTATTCCCATGTTCCTGTGTAGGAGGAGAAAAATCTTTTCTTCACCCATCACTAGGCTTTTGTTATAACAAAAGACAGCTTAACCAGAGAAAAACACACACATTTGTCCGATATAGATTTGATGTAACATGAGAGTCTTCATAAGGAATTAGGGACCCAAAGAAACAGATAAATTTGTGTATTTTTTAATGCTTAGGTTTTTGATAAAGAAGTAGATAGCTGTAGAGTATATGATCGAATGGTAACAAACTAGGGGAGGAAGAGGACTTAGCAAGACCTATTTAGATTCTTCTCTGTGTCTTTGGATCTTTAGATGAAAGAAAGAGATGTTTCTTTCTCGGAGGTAAAGAAAAGGCTTATCTTGAATGAGCTCCTTAGGGGAGAAGCATGGGAGAAGGTCAAAATGACCTTCCTGTTTTTCCTTTTTCCCAAATTTTTTCAGCTTAAAATATTGCGAGGTAACAGATCCTGAACTCATCCTTGCCCTTAGTTCTTCTAATGTCCACATTAGAAGGCAACTCCTGTGGCCTTGCTCCAACTATTGGATCACCTTAACTGGCCTCTACTCGCCTCCTTATTACCTTGGTGATCCTCTCCGATATAGTTCAGATGGCTTTCACAACGTGACTTTTTCTTTCCCTCAACTCTCATAACACTGTATTCATAATTTGTACATCAATTCAAATGGTGTATTATTGTTTGCTCTTTTTCCATATTAGTCTCCACCCCTGGACTGTGAGTTCTTGGAGGGCAAAGGGTATAACTCAAACATCTGTGTCCCTAGCCAAATGCCCACCCTTAACAAGTCTTCAAAAATATTGAAATTCAGATTCCAGGAAGAAACAAGTAAATGAACTTACCCATGTAGAGAAAGTTTAAGTAACTTCACATGGTAGATTAAAAAAAAAATAAATTTCAAAAACATGAATTTTTTTTCTCATTTATAATCTTGGTAGGTTTGGGATTTTTGGTTATATGGTTATTCAATTTTATTATTTATTTATTTAGAGATAGAGTCTCACTTTGCCACCCAGGCTGGAGTGCAGTGGCATGATTTCGGTTCACTGCAATCTCTGCCCTCCAGATTCAAGCGAGTCTCCTGCCTCAGTGTCCCAAGTAGCTGGGATTTTACTGGTGCAAGCTACCACACCCAGCTAATTTTTGTATTTTTAATAGAAACAGGATTTCACCATGTTGGTTAGGTTGGTCTCAATCTCCTTACCTTGTGGTCTACCTTCCTCAGCCTCCCGAAGTGCTGGGATTACAGGTGTGAGCCACTGTGCCTGGCCAGTTATATGGTTTTTAAAAAGGGGACCTACTCTTGTACTCTAAGAGCTAATGTTTCTATAAAGACGTTTGGAGCTCCACACAAACGCCTTATCATTCTTCAAAGAGGCAGTTTTTTGAGTTTTGCTGCATAGAAGATTCAGGAGATGGTAATTAAAGTGATTAATAAGAGAATATGGGTGTTTGTTTAATAATCAGCTTACCAATTATTCATTGGAAGTGTGTACCTCGTAGATAGGAGAATCATTCATTTAAACAAATTTCATTAACTCTTAGGTCTTATTTTCAAAGAGTGAATCAGGTCGGAGAGATCTTCTGAAAGAAGGGTGGTAGAAGGAAGAATGATTGGAAAGGTAGTCAGGAACCTTCTATCTTATTCAAAGATCTTGTGGCATCAAATGTGTTGCCTGCCAATTAACCTTTTGTGAGTAAGATTATATCACAGACCCTATTAGGGGCAACTTGCTGTGGTCCATGTGACTGTGCCCCCTCTCATGGCCAGTTGGACCTCTTGTGGGAATCCAACCCATTTCGTGAGCTGGTTGGGCCGAGCATGTAAAGAAGGCTAAGGCCAGCCACCTTCCTATTGCAGCAATATGAACTGGGAAATAATAGGGAGACAAGTAGGCAGTCAGCAGAGTGGGAGCAAATGCTGAGTGCATGAGATAAAGCAACATATGTTAGGGATCACCTGCACCTGACTCAACTGGAATTCTTATCAAAATGCAGATTCTAAGTCTCCAGCTCCACATTTCTGATTCATGGTTGACACATGCTCCCTGTTACTTACACTGAGGTTTAATACTCATGGCTACGTTTGATGCTTCAAAAGCATGGTGAGCCATGGACAGGCTAAAAGTACCAGAGAACAACCACCATGAAGAAGCAGAAGCTCTGTGCAGACAGACAAACATCTAATGCAAGTTATAGGTGTAGCTACTTTGGATATAGGAAACTCATTAAGGCCAAGATTAAAGGGACAAGAAGTTCATTAGAGGAATATAAAACAGACTGCAAAATAAAAGGGAAGGGTTGGCTGGGTGTGGTGGCTCATGGCTGTAATCCCTGTACTTTGGGAGATTGAGGTAGACAGGATCATTTAATTTCAGGAGCTCAAGACCAGCCTGGGCACTATGGTGAAACCCCTCCTCTACAAAAAAGAAATACAAAATTTAGCCAGTCATAGTCCCAGCAAATTGGGAGGCTGAGGAGGAGGATTGCTTGAGCCCAGGAGATTGAAGCTGCAGTGATCTATGATCATACCACCGCACTTCAGCCTGGATGACAATAAAATCCTATTTCTAAATTGATAAGTAGGTAGGTAAGTAGGTAGATAGATAGATAGATAGATAGATAGATAGATAGATAGATAAGTGGAGAACCAGACTGAGAAAGGGAAAGAACACAGGAAAGGTGTGGAGTACTGTGGGTAACAAGTCCAGTAGTACCAGGACTGCTTCACTGTTGTTATGAATGAACCCCAACCTATGTTTTCCCATCTTTGCATCATTCTACTCAAGCTTCATTGTCTGGGGTGACGGTGGTGGGAGAGTAAGAGTTCAGTTGGCCTAGCTTAGGTCATATGCCCATACCACTCTCAAGAGAGAGCAGAAGAACCTGATTATCAGCATCATTGTGTCTGCCTACCATGTAGGAAAGAAATTCACAAAAAAACAAGACTGAATTGTCCCTAAAGCATAAAAAGAGGATGCTAGATAGTCACCAAGCAACAAGTATCCTAGGGAGGAACATGGCATGTGTTGGAAGAGAAAGAGAAAGGACAGTATGTGGAGCATCAGGTGAATGAGCAGAGGTCTCCGGAGAGAGTTCATATACAGATCCACCTTCTGGGCCCTACTGCACTGGAGGCCCAGTTTTTCTGCTCTTTTATTTCTATATATGTGTCTTGTTCCGGCCAACACTTATTCAACCCTAGTGTGTCTCAAGTTCCTTGTGGCTAAAAATGAAATAGAAGTTTTGAGCTCTGTCTTAAAAAGCTGAGTGCTCTTGAGCAATAAATGTCTATCTCCTTGGGTCTCAGTTTTACCATTTGCAAATTAAATAAGTTGGGCCTATTAAGCTCCCTGTGTCCCCACTGTCTGCAGTTATAGTCTCATCTAATCAACTCCTGCTTTTTTTCTTCTTTTATCTCACTATTGATGATGACTATAAATGCGGCAAAGGAGCTGCCAAATTCCCGAGAAAAATAGTTTTTTGTTTTTTGTTTTTTTTTTTTTTTGGTGACATTACTTGGTCAAACTCTCAATTTCTCTTTTTTTTTTTTTGAGACGGAGTTTCGCTCTTGTTACCCAGGCTGGAGTGCAATGGCGCGATCTCGGCTCACCACAACCTCCGCCTCCTGGGTTCAGGCAATTCTCCTGCCTCAGCCTCCTGAGTAGCTGGGATTACAGGCTTGAGCCACCGTGTCCGGCAACTCTCAATTTCTCTTAGAAAATAGAAATGAAAACAGCATTACAGTGCTCCCAGCTAAGGCTTGGGTGCTGTGGCCTGAATGCGCCATGTCTGGTGGAAAAATGACATTGAAGTTGGTGTCTGATGCTCCAAAGAGTTCCCATAATGGAGAAACCCTAGGGACTATAGCACCCAATAGTTACCATGGCGGTAATGTCCTATCTGTGTTTTTCTATTTAACAAGAGAAAAATCATTAAACATGATTTCCTTAGCTTTTACTGGCTGCGAAATGTGGTAACAGAATTGGGACATACATCTGCTTCTTGAGTGTCTCTTGAGAATTATAGAAGTAATCTGTGAAAACGAAGAATACAAAGGAAATGGATTTTATTATTCCACCTGCAGAAGGTATATTTTCTAGGGAACTAAAATATTAGTCAGCTCACTTTTGCTTTTAAATGTGGTCATTGCTGATTTTGAATTGTATTTTGAGTTCTTGGGATGAATAAATTAGACATGTAATCTGTCCTTTGTCTTGGACAGGAATTATACACTTTGATCCTTATAAGGACTAAGCAGGACATGCAAGAATGAAGCAATTGGTGCTATAGAGAGTAGCAAGGCAGACACCTGCCCTATGGAAAAGAATGTCCGAGACTCAACTCCAGCCAGTTATTGTGATTTGGGAATGTGATCTTGTAATGCTTCATCATCTGATTTTTTAAGATCACCTAGAATTTGGAATTTTTATGTAAATTCTTCTGATTTTTAAATGTTGGCAATTAGTTTACTTAAAAACCAAATAGAATGTTCTGCAGATTCATACCTGTATTGCAAATGACAGGATTTCATTCTTTGTATAGCTAAATAGCATTACATTGTGTATATATACCACATTTTCTTTAGCCATTCATCCATTGATGGACACTAAGGTTGATTAAGTAAAGTAAGCCAGGCACTGAAAGACAAATACTGCATGATCTCACTCACGTGCGGAATCTAAAAGAGTTAATCATATCAAAGTAGAAAGCAGAATAGTGGTTACTACTTGGCAGTGGTTATGGGACTAGCGCTGAGAAGACTGGTGATGGTGAGTAGGGAAGAGGGTGGGGAGAGGTTGACCAACAGGTACAAAGTTGCAGTTGGATAGGAGGAACAACTTCCCATGTTCCATTGCATAGTAAGGTTACTATAATTAACAATAATGGTTTGTAGATTTCTAAAGAGTTAGAAGAGCAGATTCTAAATGTTCTCAACACAAAGAAACCATAAATGTTTGAAGTCATGGACATGCTTATAACCCTGATTTGGTCATTACACTATATACACATTTTTCAAAATATTACATTGTGCACCATCAATATGTACAGTTATGTGTCAATTAAAAATAATAAAACGTCATAAAAAAGCTTGCTTTTGCAACCTGAAAAAAAAAACTCTGGAGCTGAAATAATACATTTTTTGTCTGAATGTTACCCATTGTAAACTCTGCTCTAAGCGAACTCCAAGACATAGAATAGAGTGAGGAAAAACATGATGTTAAAATCAGAGCTCTTTTTAATTATCTGGATACTCAGCATTATATAGTTGAATTACATAAATGGTTGAGTAATATCTTTGTTTTTGTTTGTTGAGATTAGTTATCCTAGAGAGGCGTAATGAAAATGGAAAAGGCCTGAATTTAAGTCCCAACCGTAAATTAACCGGACAAACAAGGGCAGTTATCTGACATCTCTAGTTTTCTCTATTTATAAAATAGGACAATAGCTCAGACATCATAGACATAGGTAAATATTAAGATAACATAGTCATGCCGCTTAACAGGAATACATTATGAGAAATGTGCTCTTAGATAATTTTGTTGTTGTGCTAATATCATAGAGTGTACTTACACAAACCGAGATGGTATCGCCTATTACATTCCAAGGCAATATGGTAAAGCCTATTGCTCTTAGGCTGCAAATCTGTACAACATGTTACTGTACTGAATACTGCAGGCAATTGTAACATAATGGTATTTGTATATCCAAAAACAGAAAATGTGCAGTAAATATACGGCATAAAAGGTGTTTTAAAAAGTACACCTGTATAAGGCACTTATCTTGAATGGAGTGTACAAGCCTAGAAGTTGTTCTGGGAGTTGGTGAGTGAGTGGTGAGTGAATATAAAGCCCTAGGACATTACTATACACTACTGGAGGCTTTATACACACTGGCCACTTAGGCTACACTAAGTTTATTAAAAACATTTTTTCTTTCTTCAAGTAAGAAATTAATCTTAATTATTTTAACTTTTTAAAAATCATAATTTTTAAAAACACATAAGTAATGCATTGTGCTATAGAACTATGGTTACATCAGCGGGCAATAGAAATTTTTCAGCTCCATTATAATCTTATGGAACCAATGCCATATATGTGGGCCATCCTTGACCAAAACATCATTATGAGGTGCATGACTTTATATGTGGAACTTGTATGTCACATGAGCCTTTGAGAACAAGGGACTTCCCTCTTGATTCCTATTAATGGTACAAGGCAGGGGTCCCCAACTCCAGTAATGGTCTGTGGCCTATTAGGACCTGGGTCACATAGCAGATGAGCAGTGGGTGAGTGAGCTTAAAGCTTCATCTGTATTTACAGCCACTCCCCATTACTCACTTGCATTACTGCCTGAGCTCTGCCTCCTGTCAGATCAGATCAATGGTCGCATTAGATTCGAATAGGAACATGAACTCTATTGTGAACTGCATATACGAGGGATCTAGCTTGTGTGCTCCTTATGAGAATCAAATGCCTGATGATCTGTCACTATCTCTCATCATCCCCATAATGGGACTGTCATGTTGCAGGAAAACAAGCTCAGGGCTCCCACTGCTTCTACATTACGGTGAGTCATATTATTATTTCATTATATATTACAATGTTATAATAATAGAAATAAAGTGCACAATAAATGTAATGTGCCAAACCCCCACCACCGCTAGTTCATGGAAAATTGTCTTCTACGAAACTGGTCCCTGATGCCAAAAAGGCTGAGAACCACTGATATAAAGGGAGGGTGGGATTGCAGTGTGGGTTCACCACTTAGCGTCAAGTCAAAGGAAATCAGGCCTTATCCAAGTCTATGGACTTACTTCTAACCACTGCCACTGGAGGGATACAGGTACAGGGGCTACACGGCCTTTGATGTTTCATAGGAAAATAGTGAATCTTCCCACCCCTACAAAACAAGAACAACATGCCCACATGAATTTATACTTTCCACAAATAAGATTGACACTTTGGGTTCAATTCTCAGGTAGGGGACACTCTGGCAAAAGTTTTGAGATCTGATTAATTAATTAAGTGCTGTCTGATTGGTTCCTTTGTCTTCAAACATTTCAAAGCCTCTTCATAGCAAAAGTTTCTTTCATTCTCAAATGTGATTGCTACATGAATTAAATTGAGTTATTTGAATAACTAAAGGGAAATATAGTAGTTGAAAGTTCTCTTTAATGGGCTTATTGTTTGAATTTAAAATATTTGAGTTTGGCGATCCACAGCCAGGGGTTCATGAAATAACAATAGTTCAGACGTTGCATTCTGCTGTCATCTATCAATCTTCACAAATGTCCTGGTGGTAAGCGAAACCTTGCATTTAAATAAATACATTTGGACCTAATTTCTGCCTTTCATGCTGTGAAAGAACTGTCAAATTTGAAGTGTAATGACTGTATGATTTCTTGTAATAGCACCAAAAAAAAACATGAAAAACAGATTTAAATGTCATCTAAGTAAATTCTCTGTGGGATGCAGACCCATTTAGAGATTACTTTCCCTTTTGGCTTTTATACAACAAAGCAGGAGCACATTGCAAGGAAGCAAGTATAAAGTGATATCTCAGGGAGTAATAGGCAAAGAGAAGCCTCATGGAGCCCAGAAAATGAAAAACGCTGACATTATTTTAGTTAAACTTCCCTGTTGCTGTGAGAGAACCGACCTCCAACTGTTGTCGAAGATGTATGGCCTTTGCCATAAGCACATTCTCTGCTTACACTTGAGCTTGTCTGGTGAGACAACCGTGTGTATTCTGACTTTTTCTGGGTTGGTTGGTTTTCCTATATTCCATTGGATTTTTCTGTATGAGATATTAATAGAAAATTTAATGTTTTAACATTCATAACAGATGGCCTTTGATTATATCTCTCTTGATTTTCAGTTTGGGTAAGTTGATTGATTCTGGAATAGGAGAGAATGTGCTGGAATGGTGAGGCAGAGAGTTTTAGTTCTAGCCCTGTCACCAGTTGGTAGTGTATTAGTAGTATTAACTTGAATACTTTAGCCTTTTAGATTTTAAAATGAAACTCCTTTTTAAAATGTATGAGGTGGAGGCTGAGTGTGGTGGCACACACCTATAATCCAGCACTTTGGGAGGCTGAGGTGGGCGGAAACTTTCACCAGAGTGTTTCCTACCTGAGAATTGAACCCTTGAACTCTGGAGTTTGGGACCATCCTGGGCGACATAGGGAAACCCTGTCTCTTCAAAAAATACAAGAATTAGGCAGCCATGGTGGCACGCGGTTGTAGTCCCAGCTACTTGGAAGGCTGAGGTTGGAGGATTGCTTAAGCCTGTGAGGTCAAGGCTGCAGTGAGCTATAATCCAGTGCACTTTAGCCTGACAGAGAGACCCTGTCTAAAAAAAAGATAGTAATAACAATAATTTTATAAATAAATTAATTAAATTAAAGGTAGAAGTTGAAATAAGTCAGTCATTTTCAGACTGTGCTCCCTGGCATCTCAAGCTCCTGTAGAGATGGGTTTTCTTCTGGAGGGTCACCATATTGTTTGCCAGCCTAGCTAGGAGACTGGGTCTCTCCCTCTACCCGTCATGCAAATTTATGTTTTGAAAATCAACAACACTAAAGTTTGAATATCAGTGTCATAGATGATCTAGAAGAATTTTTTCTAAGTTCTGCATCCTGTAATATGTTGGGTTCTTTGTTCCTTCATAAAAATAATTTTCAGCAAAACCACTTTTTGGCATTCAGGTATGTACTAAGGTATGATGCTCATAATGATATTTGGTACATTTTCTAGAAGAAGATGAGATATGTTCATTTGTTACTTAACAATGGGAATACATTCTGGGAGATTTATTGTTAGATGATTTCATCATTGTGCAAACATCACAGAATATAGTGGCATAACCTAGATGATACAGCCTGCTGCCTAGGCTATATGGTACAGTTTAGTGCTCCTAGGCTGCAAACCTGTAGAACATGTTACTGGACTGAATGCTATAAGCAATTGTAATACAATGGGAAGTATTTATTTAAGCAGAAAATGTACTATGAAAATACGATGTAATGATAAAAAATGCGTACCTGCCTGGGGCACTTACCGTGAATGGAGCTTGCAGGACTGGAAGTTGCTCAGAGTGAGTTAGTGAGTGAGTGTTGAGTGAATGTGAAGACCTAAGACATTATTGTACACTACTGTAGACTCTATAAACACTGTCTGCTTGGGCTAATCTATAATTTTAAAAATATTTTTTTCTTTAATAATGAATTAGGCTGACTATAATTTCTTTCTCTACAAACTTTTTAATTTTTTAAAACTTTTTTTGACTTTTGTAATGACAGTTTAACACACAAATACATTATACAGTTGTACAAGAAAGTTTTATCTCTTTATTTCCTATTTCTAAAATTTTTTTTATTTTTTTTACTTTTTAAACGTTTTTATTAAAAACTAAGACAACACACATTTTAGTATAGGCCTACACAGGATCAAGATCATCAAGATATTACTATGTTATAAGAATCTTTTAGTTTTATTTTAATCCTAACATGGAACTATTGTGGTAAACACAGTCCGTTGTTGACCAAAATGTCATTATGCAGCAATGACTGTACTCAAAATGACTTATTTCTTCTGCACTGCAAGTTTCATGAGTGCAAGGATCTCGCCTGTCTGAATCATGCTGAATTGCTAGCATCTAGACATAATGTAATACATAGCAGATGCTCAACAAAGTCTGGATGGATTAACGCATAAGTGTATGAATGAATGCACGAACCCCATTCAGATTCTTTGGTTTTGGACTCAGAGATTCTACTTCTTTTTCATTGACACTTTAAATCCCTTTTTCCTTCTGCTCTTTTTTCAGTTTGTAACCTGTAAGCAATTTGTACCAGGGGTACTTTTCAGCAATTATCTTCTGGTAAATTGTCCCTGCTGTCCCAGGTGAATATCAGATGACTTGGGAACCAACACAAGCTACCACATGGAGCATACTTTTGTTTGATAGCAACCACATGAAAAAAATCAAATGTAGTGGCAGTAGTGGTATGAATAGCGCCCTGTAACACATCCAATGCCTCTGTATTTAATTCATTAATTAATTCAGCCAACAGATCTTTATTTTCTTCTCTGAGCTGGATAGTATGTTAGGGAATGGGGAGTTCACAGTGTTGTAGATGAGCCACATATTTGGAAAGATGGTGACGCCAACACATTGTGAATAAATGTCATGAGAGAGATGTTATAAGAATGCTTTGGGAGCCACAGCACTAAGTAATTTCCCCTGGCTCAGAATATCCATTAGATGCTTTTGGAAGCATTTGACTAATGATGCTTAAACAATTCAAACCTTTTTAGTAGACAGTCCCAGGGTTGGTGTAATATCCAATGTGATATAATTAACATGGGTTCTTCTCGCACCTACTCTCTGTAGTCCTCGCTATGTGAGCAATCCCCTCAGCCTACAGCTTGGCTGCTGGAGTTCAGGAAAAACGAGCTCATGAGGTTGCTTTTGAAGAAGACAGGAAGTCAGACTGGCAAGCGAAGGAAGTTATCTTAATACACTTCGTGGCCGAGCACGGTGGCTCACACCTGTAATCCTAGCACTTTGGGAAGCCGAGGCAGGCAGATCACAAGGTCAAGAGATGGAGACCATTCTGGCCAACATGGTGAAACCCCATCTCTAATAAAATACAAAAATCAGCTGGGTATGGTGACACGTGGCTATAGTCACAGCTATTTGGGAGGCTGAGGCAAGAGAATTGCTTGAACCCAGGAAGCGGAGTTTGCTGTGAGCTGAGATTGTGCCACTGCACTCCAGCCTGGCACCTGGTGACGGAGTGAGACTCTGTCTCAAAAAAAAAAAAAATACACTTCTTTCCTTTTATTAGGAAGGAAAGCAACTCCTAGATGCTGCTAACCAGGTATCTCTCATGTCTCCCTGACTAGACATGGCTCACAGGCTACCTCAGTGTTTGATCTGTGTCTTAAAGGACTTTCTAGAGCTTGCTTGGAGGAGAATTGGGAACACTAGGCAGAGAGACATAGAGGGACATGCAAGGACATGGGGTCATGGAAAAGCTCCATGCGTTTGAGGACCAGAAGAAAGCTTAGTGTGGCCATGGAATAAGTTGTTAGGGAGAACGTGGCATTCACAACACTGAAGAAATAGTGGGAGATTTATTTGTATGCCATGCTAATGATTTTATAGGCCATTCTGATCATAACTTCAGAGTAAAATCTGCTCCCATTCGTAACCCCAAAAAACAAAGAGTGGAAGTCATATGAAAGAGGAAAACCATCACAGCTTTCTTCTTGGAAATTAACTTTGATGAGGAATAAATAATACAATTTACTGAAATGAGAGTGCATGTAAATGAAATCCATGTGATAGGTGATTTTGTTTTAACCAATTATTGTATCTTAGCACTAACCCTGGGCCTTTGAGAAATTTTACTAACATGAAAGAGCATTGTTTCAAAAATCCTCTATTTTTAGAAATGTTATTAGCAGAAGCATCGCTGTAACCTTTTCCTTGTTCTTTCTGTGTCATGCACATTAATTAACACTTCCACCCTAAAAGAATGTGTTTCTTCCCATGTGCTGGGAATGATATTTTAGAAGCATGCTTTAGGTTAGAAACCTTAAGAAAAATAAATTAGGATGATTTAAAAATGTTCTTTGCTGCATGTAATTGCCTGTTTAGACCACCCCCCCACCCCATCACAATTAGTTAGAATTTATGATTTGTTTTATGGAGGGCAATGAGGTTGAAACGTACCTTTTTATGATCTTTGAAAAATGATTTGATAGCCAGTTAAATGGTATGCAGAAGACTGTAGGAGAGCTATTGTAAATACAAAGAGAACAAAGTTTTAAATGCTTTGGAAACTCCCATTTGCAGACAGTTCACATGGAATTTAAAAACAATTATTACCTAATTCTTAAATCAGGATAATCCAAAAAGCCCTAACAAGAAAAACATAGCATGATTTAAACTTCCATTCATACTTGAATGACAAGACTGGATGGCCGAATTGGAATAGCTCTGGAGTGCAGATCCCAGTGAGAACGCAGAGGGTGAGTGATCACTGCATTTCTAAACAAATTTTTACTGCCCACAGACCAGGAGATTCCTGGACGGAAAGCACCATGACTCTCCAGCATGGCTGTTTCAGCTGGCGTAGCGGGTTTCTGCACAAAAACTCACACAAATCTGGGCAGCCGTTTCAACTGGTGCCTGGAACATCTAGGAGAGAGTCACCCATTCAACCGAAAAAAAAGGGGCCTGAAACAGGGAGCCAGGTGATCTAGCTCAGTTGGTCCCAACCCCACAAAGATCAGCCATCTGAAATGCTCTGGATTGAGAGTTGCAGAGCAAGCTCAGCTGGACCTGGGACAGTCCAGCTCTGTGGGGGGAAGGGCATCTGCCATTACGGAGGCAGTCCATTACTGAGGCAATCAGCCATTACCAAGGAAGTACACCATTACAGAAACAGTCCGCCATTACTGAGGCAGACCACCATCACCAAGGCAGTTCTAACTATACCTCTATAAACAAAACTGGAAGGAAGTTCACACAGCAGCTGGGCAGAGCCTACTGCAGATCAGCAATGCCTCTGATGGCAGACTGTGACTAGGCTACCTCCTCACTGGGCAGGGCATGTCTGAAAAAGGGCAGCAGCACATCAGGTACTTATAAATAAAGTCCCACCTTCTCAGAACACAGCACCTGGGGAAAAAACATGGTTATGAGTTCTGCTGCAGCAGGCTTAAATATATCTGCCCAGCAGCTCTGAATGGAACAACAGAGCTCACAGCTCAGAACTTCAGCTCTCATAAGGGACAGACTGTCTTCTGAAGCAGCCTCCCGACCCCCGTATATCCAAAGAGACACCTCATAAAGGAGAACTCAGGCTGACATCTGGCAGGTATCCTTCTGAGGCTAACATAACAAAATAAGAAACAGGCAGTAACCATTACTGTTCCACATCCACCTCAAGTGATCCCCGGGCAAGCAGAGTCTGGCGTGGACCTTCAGTAGTCCTATAGCAGAGGGGCCTGACTGTTAGAAGGAAAACTAAACAACAGAAAGAAATAACTTCATCATCAACAAAAAAGACATCCACTCAGAGACCCCATCCAAAAGTCACCAACTACAAAGACTGCAGGTAGATAAATCCACAAAGATGGGAAGAAACCAATGCAAAAAGGATGGAAACATGCAAAACTAGAATGCCTCTCCTCCTCCAAGGGATTACAACTCCTCATCAGCAGGGGAACAAAGCTGCATGGAGAATGAGTCTGATGAATTGACAGAAACGGGCATCAGAAAGTGGCTAATAACAAACTTCTCTAAGCTAAAAGAACATGTTCTAACCCAATGCAAAGAAATTAAGAACTTGAAAAAAGGTTTGATGAAATGCTAATGAGAATAAATAGCTTAGAGAAGAATATAAATGAATTGGTGGAGCTGAAAAACACATCACGAGAACTTCTCAAAGCACACACAAGTTTTAATAGCCGAATAAACCAAGCAGAAGAAAGGATATCAGAAATTGAAGATCAACTCAATGAAATAAAATGAGAAGGCAAGAATAGAGAAAAAAGAGTGAAAAGAAATGAACAAAGCCTCCAAGAAATATGGGATTATGTGAAAAGACCTAATCTACATTTGACAGGTGTACCTGAGTGTGATGGAGAGAATGAATCCAAGCTGGAAAACACGCTTCAGGATATTATCCAGGAGAACTTCCCCAACCTAGCAAGACAGGCCAATATTCAAGTCCAGGAAATACAGAGAACACCACAAAGATATTCCTCAAGAAGAGCAACCCTAAGGCACATAATCATCAGATTTGCCAGGGTTGAAATGAAGGAAAAAATGCTAAGGGTAGCCAGAGAGAAAGGTCAGGTTACCCACAAAGGTAAGCCCATCAGATTCAAAGCGGATCTCTTGACAGAAACCCTACAAGCCAGAAGGGAGTGGGGGCCAATATTCAACATCCTTAAAGAGAAGAACTTTCAGCATAGAATTTCATATCCAGCCAAACTAACCTTCATAAGTGAAGGAGAAATAAAATCCTTTATGAACAAGCAATTACTCAGAGATTTTATCACCACCAGGCCTGCCTTACAATTTCTCCTGAAAGAAGCACTAAACATAGAAAGGAACAACCAGTACGAGCCACTTCAAAATGTACCAAACAGTAAAGAGCATCGACACAATGAAGAACCTGCATCAACTAATGGGCAAAACAACCAGCTAGCATCAAAATGGCAGGATCAAATTCGCACATAACAATATTAACCTTAAATGTAAACAGGCTAAATGCCCAAATCAAAAGACACAGATTGGCAAATTGGATAAACAGTCAAAACCTATCAGGGTGCTGTATCCAGGAAACCCACCTCATGTGCAAGGAGACACATAGGGTCAAAATAAAGGAATGGAGGAAGATTTACCAAGCAAATGGAGAGTAAAAAAAAAAAGCAAGAGTTACAATCCTAGTCTCTGATAAAATGGACTTTAAACCAACAAAGATCAAAAGAGACAAAGAAGGGCATCACATAACGGTAAAATGATCAACAGAAAGAGCTAATGATCCTAAATATATACGCACTCAATGCAGGAGCACCCAGATACATAAACCAAGTTCTTAACGACCTACAAAGAGACTTAGATTCCCACACAGTAATAGTGGGAGACTTTAAGACTCCACTGTCAACATTAGATCAACGACACAGAAAATTATCAAGGATATCCAGGACTTGAACTCAGACTTGGGCTAGGCAAACCTAATAGACACTTACAGAACTCTCCACCCCAAATCCACAGAATGTACATTCTACTCAGCATCACATCACACCTACTCTAAAACTGACCACATAATTGGAAGTAAATCACTCCTTAGCAAATACAAAAGAACAGAAATTATAACAAACAGAGTCTCAGACCACAATGCAATGAAATTAGAACTCAGGATTAAGAAGCTAACTCAGAACCGCACAACTCCATGGAAACTGAACAACTGGCTCTTGAATGTTGACTAGATAAACAATGAGATGAAAGCAGAAATAAAGATGTTCTTCGAAACCAAGGAAAATGAAGACACACCATATCAGAATCTCTAGTACACATTTAAAGCAGTGTCTACAGGACAATTTACAGCAATAAATGCCCACATTAGAGGCAAGGAAAGTTCTAAAATCGACACTGTATTCTCAAAATTGAAAGAGCTAGAGGAGCAAGATGAAAAAAACCTCAAAGGCTAGCAGAAAATAAATAACTAAGATCAGGGCAGAACTGAAGGAGATAGAGACACAAAACACCCTTCAAAAAATCAATACACCCAGGAGCTGCTTTTGTGAAAAGATCAACAAAATTGACCACCAGCCAAATTAATAAAAAAGAAAAGAGAAGAATCAAATAGATGCAATAAAAAACAATAAGGGGTATATCACCACAGATTCCACAGAAATACATACTACCATCAGAGATTACTACAAATAACTCTATGTACATAAACCAGTAAATCTGGAAGAAGTGGATAAATTCCTGAACACTTGCATCCTCCTGAGCCTAAACCAGGAAGAAGTTGAAACCCAAAATAGGCCAATAACAAGGGCTGAAGTTGAGGCAGCAATTAATAGCTTACCAACCAAAAAAAGCCCAGGTCCAGATGGGTTCACAGTCGAATTCTACCAGACATGCAAAGAGGAGCTGGTACCACTCCTTAAACTATACTAAACAATCCAAAAAGAGGGAATCCTTCCCAAATCATTGTATGAGACCAACATCATCCTGATACCAAAACCCGGCAGAGACTCAACAAGAAAAGAAAACTTCAGGCCAATATCCGTGATGAACATAGATGCAAAAATCTTCAATAAAATACTGGCAAAATAATTGCAACAGCACATCGAAAAGCGTACCCATCACTATCCAGTAGGCTTCATCCCTGGGATGCAAAGCTGGTTCAACGTATACAAGTTTATAATTGTAATTCACCACATATATAGGACCAAAGACAAAAAAAAAAAAAAAAAAACACAGGATTATCTCCATAGATGCAGAGAAGGCCATCAACAAAATTCAACAGCCCTTTATGCTAAAAACTCTCAATAAACTAGATATCGAAGGAACATATCTGAAAATAATAAAAGCTATTTACCACAAACCCACAGCCAATCTCATACTGAATGGGCAAAAACTGGAAGCATTCCCTTTGAAATCAGGTGCTAGACGAGAATGCCCTCTCTCACCACTCCTATTTGATATAATACTGGAAGTTCTAGCCAGAGCAATCAGGCAGGAAAAATAAATAAAGCGTACTCAATTAGGAAAGGAAGAAGTCAAATTGTCTCTATTTGCAGATGACATGATTGTATATTTGGAAGACCCATTGTCTCAGCCCAAAATCTCCTGAAACTGATAAGCAACTTCAGCAAAGTCTCAGGGTACAAAGTCAATATGCAGAAATCACAAGCATCCCTATACACCAATAACAGACTTAAAGAGAGCCAAATCAAGAACGAACTGCCATTCACAATTGCTACAAAGAGAATAAAATACCTAGGAATAAAACTAACAAAGGATGTAAAGGACCTCTTCAAGGAGAACTACAAACCTCTGCTCAAGGAAATAAGAGAGGACACAAACAGATGGAAAAAACTTCCATTCTCATGCTTAGGAAGAATTAATATCATGAAAATGCCCACACTGCCCAAAGTAATTTCTAGCTTCAATGCTATCCCCATGAAGCTACCTGTGACCCTCTTCACACAACTGGAAAAAACCACCTTAAACTTCACATGGAACCAAAAGAGAGCCCACATAGCAAAGACAATCCTAAGTACAAAGAACAAACCTGGAGGCATCAAGCTACCTGACTTCAAACTATACTACAAGGCTAGAGTAATCAAAACAGCATGGTACTGGTACAAAAACAGAGATATAGACCAATGGAACAGAACAGAGGCCTTGGATGAAATGCCACACAGCTGCAACCATCTGATCTTTGACAAACCTCACAACAACAAGCAATGGGGAAAGGAGTCCCTGTTTAATAAATGGTGTTGGGAAACCTGGCTAGCCATGTGCAGAAATCAGAAACTGGATCCCTTCCTGACACCTTACACTAAAATTAACTCCAGATAGATTGAGGAACTTAAACATAAAACCTAACACCATAAAAACTCTCAAAGGAAACCTACGGAAAACCATTCAGAACATAGGCATAGGCAAGGACTTCATGACTAAAACACTTAAAGCATTGGCAACAAAAGCCAAAATAGACAAATGGGATCTAATTAAACTCCAGAGCTTCTGTACAGCAAAAGAAGCAATCATTAGAGTGAACTGGCAGCCAACAGAAGGGGAAACAATTTTTGCAATCTACCCATCTGACAAAGGGCTGATATCCAGAATCTATAAAGAACTAAAACAGATTTACAAGAAAACAAACAAACAAACCCATTCAAAAGTGGGCAAAGGATATGAACAGACAATTTTCAAAAGAAGACATATATAAGGCCAACAAGCATAGGAAAAAATGCTCATCATCACTGGTCATTAGAGAAATGCAAATCAAAACCACATTGAGATACCATCTCACAACAGTTAGCATGGTGATCATTAGAAAACCTGGAGACAACAGATGCTGTAGAGGATGTGGAGAAATAGGAACACTTTTACACTGTTGGTGGGATTGTAAATTAGTTCAACCATTGTGGAAGACAGTGTGGGGATTCTTCAAGGACTTAGTAATTGAAATTCCATTTGACCCAGCAATCCCATTACTGGGTATATATGCAAAGGATTATAAATCGTTCTATTATAAAGAAACATGCACACGTATGTTCATTGAGGGACTGTTTACAATAGCACAGACCTGTAACCAACCCAAAGGCCACTGATGATAGACTGGACAAGGAAAATGTAGGACATAAACACTGTGGAATACTATACAGCCATAACAAATGATGAGTTTGTGTTCTTTGTAGGGACATGGATGAATCTGGAAACATCATTCTCAGCAAACTGACACAAGAACAGAAAATCAAACACTGCATGTTCTCCCTCATAGGCGAGTGTTGAACAGTGAGAACATGTAGACACACAGGGAGGGGAGCATCACACACTGGGGTCTGTTGGGGGGAATAGGGGAGGGACAGCACGGTAGGGAGGCTGTGGAGGGATAACAGGGGGAGAAATGCCAGATATAGGTGCCTGGGATGGAGGCAGCAAACCACATTGCCACATATGTACCTATGCAACAATCCTGTATGTTCTGCACATGTACCCAGAACCTAAAGTGCAATAAAATATATAAATAAAAGAATGACAAGACTGTGCTTTTTTATGAAATTTATTATTAACTTTCTACTAATTTATGTTGGCTTTCCCTAACTCCTCAAAAAATGATATCTGCTTTCTGACTACCTATGCATAATCTACTGTAAGCAAATGTATGTGATTTCTTTTATTTATTTTCATGCCTTGATAATGATTATATAGGCCATCCTTTTCACAGTAGTAAAGATTTTCATTTGGTGTTGAGATTCTAGAATAATCAGACTACTACAAATCTTCCAATTTTGGAAAGCTGTTGATTAAACTTTTCTAGAAGTTTCTTGCAATTAAGATTTTATAGACGTCCCCCTTTATATCAGTTTAATAAAAGCATAACAAAATTGAGTACAGAGAAAGCTTAAAAACAGCACAAATTAAAAACAATAGCAAGATAACCATGGCTCCCCCCAACCGTACACACAGTTTTTATCTTTTTGCAACTAGCTTCTTAATAGATGTTGGAAACTGCCCTAGTAAGAATTCTCAAAATCCAGGAGTAAGATTTTTCGTAGTGTGTTTTGAAGGAATCTATAACCCTTTGAAAATATAAGTAGTAAATAAATTACATTTTTATTATTCAATAAAGATTTTTCCAACTTCATTGAGGTATATTACTAGTTAGTAATCAAAAACTGAACAAAATTAAACAATTTGGTGAGTTCAGAAATAATGTGTACACTCATGTTACTATCACCACAAAGTAATGAACATATTCATCATTAAGGAAGTATTTAAAGGTGTACTTTATCACCAAATGCTGGAGTTTCAGCATGTGTCTCATATTTCAAAAGTTGGTATTAGATTAAAAAAAAAAATGGACCGGGCATGATGGCTCACACCTATAATCCTAGCACTTTGGTAGCCGACATCATTGGATTGTGTGAGGCCAGGAGTTCAAAGCCAGCCTGGCCAACATAGTGAAATCTTGTCACTACTAAAAATACAAAAAATTAGCCAGGCATGGTGGCGAGCCTGTAATCCCAGCTATTCTGGAGGCTGAGGCAGGAGAATCGCTTGAACCCAGGAGGCAGAGGTTGCAGTGAGCCAATATCATGCCACTGTGCTTGAGCCTGGGCAACAAGAGCAAAACTCTGTCTCAAAACAAACAAACAAAAAAAAGTTACACTAAAATTAAGTAGTAGCCAGGTGGATATGCCAATAAAAAAGATGCAATATAAATTAAGGTGCTGAGATTCTGAAGATGAATCAGGAACTCTAAGGGCCCTGCGGAGACTGAAGTGAGGGCTCTCTGGAAAGAGCTCTGACTTGGGAAAATGGAGCCTGAAAAAGCTGAATGATTTGCTTGAATCTCTTGGATAGTAACTAGCAATAACTCAAGAACAAACCAGTTTGGAATTTCTTGAAAAGTCTGGTGCTCTTTTATAAGGACACTTGGTAAGAAAAAAAAATACCTTTAGTTTTTAAAACTGGCCTGACCTCATATATCTGAAAGGTTCTGGAATCACTTATTTGGCATCTAGCTAAGAAGATGAAACTTTTAGAACATTTATAAGGAAACCTTTGCATTTGTATTGCACTTGTATTTTCAAATGGCTTCCATGCCTATTTTAACATTTAACCTTTTTATTTCTTAACCTTATTAGTTACACATGGCTGATGGTCTCTCCCCCTTCATAGATCAGGAACAAAAATGACAGAAGGTAATGGCTTAGTGGGACTTTACCCAAAATACAGATTTCTCATTCATAACTATTCATAGATTTCCTGGAACCTACCCTGCTTCACTGTTTGTTCATGAGTTGATATTTTAAAAATTAAACAATCTGATTCTAAAGATTTAACCAACTTGAAATGATAGGCTCCCACAGTTTTGTATCTTCTCAGTCAAGGACTAACATTCTAATTTGAGACTTCTTGTGGTGAAGCCATTTCTAACACTTACTTTATGCCATTTAAGAAAGTTGCTTTTCCACTCTCAGGCTCAGTTTTTTCAATTTTTGCATGTATAAAAATGGAATAGTCATGTAACGAAATCTTAGAGGTATGAAGATTAAATAAGATAAAGTGTTTAATAAAGTAATCTTTTTTAAAAAATAATTCAATTGATTTATTGGTCACTTACTATGTACCAAACTGTAAAATATTAATTGGTATTGTTAATGATGTCCCCTTTCTGAACTCAAAAGTTATTTATCTGTACTTAACAGCGTTTTCACGCTGGAAGCAATTATGGCCATCATCTACTCTAATATTGTTTTATAACTGAAGAAGCACAGATTGGTTACTTGTTTTGTCAGGGTCATATGGCAAGTGATTGGCAGATGTGTTAATATTAAAATATGGCACTTATAGATATGCAAAACAGGTCAGGAACCCCAGCATGGGGTTCCTCTACTTGTTCTGTGACCACAGCTGCTGGCTTTACTTCTTTGATCTCAGCACCTTTATCTGCAGTTTAGAAATTATTACTGTATCCAATGGGACTATTATCAAGATTAAATTTGGTAACTTAGCATAGTGTTTGGTATATAGTAGATGTTCAATGAACACTATTGTTCTGCTGTTGCTTTGTTTTCTAAAAATTAAGAATATTACAGTTGTTTATTCAAAGCATTTGTAGCAGAATTCTGCAGACAGATGCCCATGTTTGTTTTCTTCTTCATAACCGATGTCTGAGAAAATTCCACTTACTGTTAGTCTGTTTTCTAGCACCTTATAGGTACAAGCTACATGCAATCAGTTTTATTTCTTCTCACCTTTGTGTCTGCACTTCAGTTAATTTTGACCAAGTCTTTGGGCAATGATTATGTACATACTTGACCAGCTAAACATTGCTGAAACATGAAAATGCAAATCAGAAGTTTTCTTACAATCTGATTTTGTTTATGGTGTGAGTTTTTGTGTTCTATGTTTAAAGAAGCAGAGATAGCCTTTCTGTAAGGAGGTAATGCCAACTAGTAAGCTGCTTTGTTTCCATTTTCCATGGGTTGTGCTGGGTTCCATTGGTCTTTTTCTTTCTCTAATTTCTTCAGTTTCTCCTTTTTCCTTTTATTAACAACTGGGTTATTGCTTGCATATATTCTTGTACAAATTCCAAAGGGGAGAATCTTTCTGGAGCAACTAATTATTGTTGCTCTTATGGGGCAGAGATTTTTTGTTGTTGCTGCTATTGTTTATTTTATTTTGTTTTCAACAAGGTCTCTTCATAGATTTCAATCAACTCCATTGGTTCAACCCAGACCCACCCATTATTCAAGCAGAAACCTAAGTTCTTTACTGAGCAGGAGCCTCTGGGTGAAGCAACTTCCCACATGGGGGACAATGGCTGTGGTAGGGACTCTGGCGTGGAGAACATACTTATAAATTAAAAATAGACCTTTTGTTTGATTAGCCAATTAAATGAACTAATTTCTTATAAATATTGGTGGAATACAATATAATAAATATCCTTAAAACACCTGTTATGTACAAGGTTCACAAAGGAGTGGTAGAGAAAGGTAAATCCTGGAACAATATATTTTCTCTAACTTAATTCAGCTTCAGTAATACCTAGTTTCTTCCTGGGTTAAAGAGAAAACAACTTTCAACTCACTGTGCATGTTCTCCTAGAATCACAGGTTTTTGAGAGCACAAACTCCTCAGCAGGGCTTTGGAGCTTTGGCTGAGTGTCAGAAGGTCTTTTACAGCTGACTTCCTGCTAGTCTGTATTCACCAGCTATCAGAGAGGAGACGTCCAGAGTATTCCCAATGAAGTGCTCACTCTGCTGTGTATGTGTGTTAATGTGTCACTGTGCGCATCTGTGAGGAGGTGTGAAAATGGGTATTTTCATATGCCTTTGGGAAGAGTGTCATTTGTTGTTTCCCATGACTTGACTTAAATCATAAGAAGAGAAGGTTTCCAGAAACATGCATGATATATTTCTGTAGCTGTTGGGTATCTTCTTCCAAAGAGGAACAAGTTTCCCTGGCAACCATGTTGTAAGTCACTCCTCTCATGGCCTTGCCCATTCTTGATAGAATAGAACTCACTGCTGCAATGAGTAAGAGGCTTCTTTGCAGAATTTCAATCTCATTTTAAAAAATTGTGATAAAATACACTGAACATAAAATTAGCCATTTAAACATATATAATTCAGTAACATTTAGTACATTCATAGCGTACAATCACCACATCACTTCAATAACTTCCTTCTAATGGTTAAAGTAACCTAAAGCAACTGTACTTTGTCTATCATTTTTAATTTGTTTGTTCATACGTTTTATTTTTAAATATATAATAGAATATTTTTTAAAAGAATAATTACCTTCTAAATGCTTATATAGTATTTAGGTAGAAGGATTTTCTAGACAATTCTTTTAATGTAAAATATTGTGCTTATGATCTGCTGAGGGAGAGAGAGAAAGAGAAAGGGAGAGACAGAAAGACAGACATATGCCTGTTGACACTGGCCTCACTTTTTGATGTGTGACTTTTATAACTATAGGATTTAAAAAAAAAATACAACTATAATCTCAAATAAATAGCGTAAAGTGCCATCTTATGTTTTGACCTAATATGTGTCATTTTTTCATTGAACATTATCCTTCCTTGTAATTTGCTATCGTGCCATGTTTAATCTTATAGTGCGAAGAACATTGACTCACAAATTAGGAAACTCTGCCATTTAGTAAATTGACAATCTTGAGCATGACAATCTCCTTCTCTGAATCTCAGTTTCTTCTTCTATAAACTGAATGGATAATAGCCATTCAACCAAGAGACTACTATGTGCCTGGCACTCATATGCTGCAGATACTGTGCAAATAACAGTATCTTCCCTCTCTTTCTTGAAGGGTTGTTGGCCTCCAACTTCAGTGTTAGGGGTGATCTGCAGGAGAAATGGGTACTACCAAGTCCCAGGCAAGGTGTCTCATGTAGCCAGTGCTGCAGACCTGAGAATTCTGGAAAGTGTAGTTCTAGTTTAGCTAACTTTGGACATTACAATTATGTCATAAGCACTGAATGGATTAAAGAAAAGAAACGCAGAAGTCATGATAGGGAGAGAGCCAGATTTGTAGAGTAAAACCATTTTATCTAGCACATGATATAACCTTAGAAATTATTAGTTACTATTCGTTTTTTGAAGATGTATATTGAGCAAAGCTGTCAATCATAAGGGACATTGGACAACTAAGGAGGCTTAGAAAGAGGATGGTCTTACAGGGACTCTTAGGCCCAACCTGATGACCTGACAGGGAATGCCCACCCTGACTGAGCTTGGCACTGTGAAGCATGCAGCTAAGTGCTCACGTGCCAATGGAGTCTGACCATCACATTACAGGCATACCTCATTTTATTGCATTTAGCTTTGTTGTATGATATGGTTTGGCTGTGTCCCCACCCAAATCTCAACTTGAATTGTATCTCCCAGAATTCCCACATGTTATAGGAGGGACCCAGGGGGAGGTAATTGAATCATGGAGTCTGGTCTTTCCCATGCTATTCTCATGATAGTTAATAAGTCTCACAAGATCTGATGGGTTAATCAGGGGTTTCCACTTTTGCTTTTTCCTCATTGTTCTCTTGCCACCATCATGTAAGAAGTGCCTTTCATCTCCTGCCATGATTCTGAGGCCTTCCTAGCCATGTGGAACTGTAAGTCCAATTAAACCTCTTTTTCTTCGCAGTTTTGGGTATGTCTTTATCAGCAGCATGAAAACAAACTAATACATTATGCTTCTCAGATATGGTGTTTATTACAAATGGAAGCTTCTCAGCAACCCTGCGTCAAGCAAATCTATTGGTTCAATTTTTCTAACAGCATGTGCTCTGAGTCACATTTTGGTAATTGTCACTTTCTTTCAAACTTTTTCATTATTATTATATCTGATATGATGATCTGTAATCAGTGATCTTTAATGCTACTATTGTAAGTGTTTTGGGGTACCATAAACCATGCCCATATAATACAGAGAACTTGATTGATCAATGTTGTATGTGTTCTGACTGCTCTGACTGCAGGCCATTTCCCTTCTCATTTCCTCTCCTTGAGCTTCCCTAATCCCTGAGACACAATCATACTCAAATTAGGCAAATCAATAACCCTTCAGTGGCCTCTCAGAATTCAAATGAAAGAAAGTTTCATGTCTCACATTTTAAATCAAAATCTAGAAATGAAGCTCAATGAGGAAGGCATATAGAAGGCCAAGAGAGGCTGAAAGCTAGGTCTCTGTGCCAATCAGTTAGCCAAGTTGTAAATGCAAAAGAAAAGTTCTTGGAGGAAATATAAAGTGCTACTCTGGTGCAACACACAGATGATAAGTAAGCAAAACAGCCTATTGCTGATATGGAGAAAGTCTTTGTGGTCTCGATAGAGGATGAAATCAGCCACCACATTCCCTCAAGCAAAAGCCTAATCCAGAGCAAGGTCCTAACTCTCTTTAATTCTTTGAAGGCTGAGAGAGATAAAGAAGCTGCAGAAGAAAAACTAGAAGCTAGCAAATGTTGGTTAATAAGGTTTAAGAAAAGAAACCATCTCCATGACATAAAAGTTAAAGGTGAAGCAAGTGCTGATACAGAAGCTGCATCTAGTTATTCAGAAGATCTAGCTAAGATCATTGATGAAGGTGGCTACATGAAACAACAGATTTTCAATGCATATGAAACAGCCTTGTTTTGGAAGAATATGCCATATAGCACTTTCATAGCTAAAAAGAAGAAATCAATGCCAGGCTTTAAAGCTTCACAGGGCAGGCTGATTATCTTGTTAGAGGCTAATGCAGCTAGTGATTTTAAGTTGAAGTCAGTGCTCATTTGCTATACTGAAAATCCTATGATCCTTGAGAATGATGGAAAATCTACTCTGCCTATGCTCTAGAAATGGAACAGCAAAACATAGCTTACAGTATATCTGTTTACAGCATGGTTTAGTAACTATTTTAACCCTGCTGTGAGACCTACTCCTCAGGAAAAAAAAGAGATTATTAAAAAAATTAAAAATTCCTGTTCATTGACAATGCATTTGTTAACCTAAGGTCCCTGATGGAGATGTGCAAGGAGATGGGTGTTGCTTTCATACCTGCTAACACAACATTCATTATGCACCCATGGATCAAGGAGTTACTCTGACGTTCATGTCTTCTTGTTTAGGAAAACGTTTCATAAGGCTATGTCTTATTTTTTAGAAAAACATTTCATAAACTGCCATAGATAGTGACATCTCTGATCAATCTGGACAAAATAAATTAAAAACCTTCTGGAACATTTGTGATTCATGGCAGGTGATCAAAATAGCAATGTTAATAGGAGTTTGGAAGAAGTTGATTCCAACAACCATGAAAGACTTTGAGGAGTTTAAGCCTTCAGAGGAGGAAGGAACTGCAGATGTCATAAAAATAGTAAGAGAACTAGAAAAAAAATGAATCCAGAAGATGTGACTGAATTACTACAATCTCATGCTAAAACTTGAATAGAGAAGCAGTTACTTCTTATGGATAAGCAAAGAAAGTGGTTCCTTAAAATAGAGCCTACTCTTGGTGAGGATGCTATGAACATTGTTAAATGTCTACAAAGGATTTTGAATAGTACATAAACTTGGTTGATGAAGCAATGATAGGGTTAGAGAGGATTGACTTCAATTTTGAAAGAAGTTCTACTGTTGGTAAAATGCTACCAACACCACAACATGCTAAAAAGAAATCTTTTATGAAAGAAAGTCAGCCAAGGCTGTGAACTTCACTGTTGTTTTATTTTAAGAAATTGCCAGCTGGTTGTGATAGCTCACACCTGTAATTCCAGCACTTTGGGAGGCTGAGGGGGGTTGATCACCTGAGGTCAGGTGTTGGAGACCAGCCTGACCAACATGGAGAAACCCCATCTCTACTAAAAAAATTACAAAAATCTAGCCAGCTGTGGTGGCACATGCTTGTAATCCCAGCTACTCAAGAGACTGAGGCAGGAGAATCGCTTAAGCTGTAAGGCAGAGGTGGCAGTAAGCTGAGATTGTGCCATTGCACTCCAGCCTGGGCAACAAGAGAAAAACTGTGTCTCAAAAAAAAAAAAATTGCCACAGCCACCCCAACCTTCAGCGATTACCACTCTGATCAGTCACCAACCATCAACATTGAGGCAAGACCCTCCACCAGCATGAAAATTGCAGCTCCCTGAAGGCTCAGATGATCCTTAGGAATTACTAACTATAAGGTATTTTAATTAACATATGTGCATTTATTAAGACATAATATTATTACTGTCTTAGTAGACAACAGGCAAACATAACTATTATAATGCACTGAAAAACCAAAAACTTTGTTACTCACTTTGTTGCAAATCTGCTTTGTTTTGGTGGTCTGGAATGGAACCTGCAAAAATCTCAGTGCATACTTGTATTTTACTCAATTTATCTCCAAAAGCCCATATAGACATTTATTGACTCACTTTTATTTTTCCAGTTTTTCATATGATGTTTGTTGCATAGTGGGCACATAGTTTGGTGTTTATTTATGAATATTTATTTAATGAATGATGAAAACACTGTATAAAATTTATTTCACTTAGTAGCAACAACTTTGTTGAGTAAGTTCTGATTACTGCTTTACAGAGGAAGACATTGATAGTCTAAGAGTTTGCCTGATTTGCACAAAGACAGCAAGCGATAAAGAGATTTTTAATCTATACATAACTCTAAAGAACACAGTGGCTGAGGTGTACTTGTCAAACCCTGGTCAATATTGCAGTTATTTCTGCACTGGCTTTTACATTCATTTCTTGTGAGCTTTGTTTCTGTAGCTTCCTATCAACAAGTGCAGGTAAACTTTGGAACTGGATGACGTCACTTTGGTACCCTTTCAGGCTGGGGACCTGACTCTGCACTATAACAAATTAACCCTCTTGAGGATGTCTGTCTGCTTTTTCAGGTGGCAACCATCTGTCTTTGGACTTCAAAAAGCACAGTCTGTCTACCTTGCACCATATTAGGTGCTCGATGAATACTTCTGAAATAAAGGATGGAATGAATGGATAACTTATTTTTTAAACACATTGTAATAGGCCATATGTACTGCTGATGATAAATCACTAATGGCTCTTTCATTCATGAAGGACACAGGAAGCATGATTTCATGTTTTAAATCACTGATTAGCTCTAGGCTAATCATCCGGTGAATGTTAGGCTCTGAGAGGGTAGGGAATAATCTGTCTGCAACTGTCTGCAATTCTCTTACAGGTGCTCCAAACAGGCCCCCTGCTGAACTCATTTAAGGAACAAAGTATATCTTCCTTCTTGCTTATCTAAAAAGAAATCTTAATTTCAGCCTGTGAATCATTAAGTGCCAGTAATACCCAAAGCTATTTTATTCCAGGAGACCTTAAAAACAGTTGGTTTGCTTAATAAACATTTTGAAGATAGAATTTATGCATTTTCTAAGGGGATCTTTAATACTTTCCGACAAGTGGGGTCCTAGTGGAACAGTGCTATAAATATCTATAAATAGCCATCATTTTCTCCTTGATTCACTTGCGATTCCACAATGCCTTTATGCAGAGAGCATGCACAGGTTATTGAGGGAAAGTTTCATCTTCTGGTTAAATATCTGTCTGCAGATCACCAGAATGCCACTTCTAGGATGGAATGCATTTGAAAAATGAGAGTATAAGAACCAAAGCAGAGGTTATAGAGTATTTTAGACTGGGCTGAATAAATAATATGAATTGTTTCCAAGGGCATGGAAAGAATGTCTCTTTTGAGAGATCACAAATTCTTCAGCTTCTGAGATCACTGTGAAGTTCTTCCAGGTTTTGCTAAACTCTTAAAGTGAAAGGCACGCAAGCCTTGACTTAACATCTTTGGTAGTAGACTTCAGCTGAATATATTAAAATTCTTACTGATGTTGGGCACAGAGAGTTCTAAACAGCTTAACAGATGAAGACCAATTTTTTTTTTCAAAATTTAACGTTCTAGAATTTCTTTAGAGAATTCAAGATAACATCTTGTGATTTACAAACTATTCCTAGAGAATGAATATTGTTGGTACTAAATTATAATATGCTGTTTTAATAGTCTGGGAACAAAAGACAAGTGATAACCATCTTCATGGAAGGCTGATGATATCCTGTAGGCTCATTTCTTTTTTTTTCTAATGGAAAACACTCAACTAGTCTTTAAGACAGAAGGTTGTATTATGTATTCGTGGTTTTTAAATTTTGTTCTCTGGAAGGTACACAGGTGCATAGTTGAGGATGGGAAATATGTGTAGGTAGCCTAGATCTACCATCACTACCTGCCCAGCCCCCTCCCAAATGGCCTCAACTAACATAGTGTTATTTTTTACTATGTTATATGTTGACATTCTACCTAATATGTCTTTAGAAAAACTTTCTTTACTCAATAAGAAACTTTAAAAATCACCTATTGGAAGGAAAATGCAAAGGATTTAAATCATCATATTCTTCTTTTAAATAATAAACTTGGAGGATTCTAGTGACAGATTTTAGTAAAAGAGGCAGTGTAAGAAATCCAGCAGCGAGAAGTTAGATGACAGACAAACAAAATTAGGGCATAAAGCCAGTCCTGGGCTTTGGTCCCAAGAAGGTCATTAGATTCCCCCAGCACAGGGGATTTTAGCCACGGTAGTAGCTTGGTGGTTGCACATCATGTCAATCCTGATAGTAAAAAATACCCACAGAGGGCCATGAAAAAGCACAACACTGGGATGGCAAATTTGAGTGAGCCAGTACAAGAGAGCTGCCTAAAGCACTGGGTATACTCTTGCCTCCTGATAGAATTATTTTTCTTCCTTGGCGATAAAAAAGGAATGAATGGTAGCTAATTTGTCACTTGGTAATTATAGAAGGAGAAGAGAAAATGAATCATATACACAAAATTTCCCAATTTTGGGAGAATGCATTGTCAAAATGGAAGATATTCCTCAGTCTTATGATTCGTTTGCATTCTGTTTCTTTAATTGCTTTATAATCAGATGCATAAATATTTGGGGTTTGTTGCTCAGAAAGGGGAGCTGTGTATCTTCTGCATGAAAATTGTAAGAGTATGATTTCAGGGCCTAATTTGGTATTTAGCTGCTTGTTCTATCACAGAGCCAGCTTCAGTGACTCTCGTTTCAAAGATGAGTAGGGTGAATGCTGGTGAATAGTAATGCATTGTATGTGTATGATCACACACATGATATTGCCATTTTTAGAAGGGCCGTGGCTCCATATCAGTCTTTAACAACTGGGATTAATAGCGTCTCAAAATATCCGGGTTTTAAAATATTGACTACCATCTTCAATATAGCTTGTTCCATGTGAATTTTCCAGTCCTTTCCAGTGGCTTCATTTCTGCATTTTATTGTTAAAATTTTTGTAAGATTATCTCATTTATATGAGTATATATATATATACTATATATATACTATCTATATACTATAGATAGTATATATA